>NC_091153.1:54514916-54784333 GCF_040958095.1 Procambarus clarkii
CATGTATACAGTCGAGATGCTTGTCTGACAACCAAGCGATCTTGTATATTGTACTTACCTAGATGTGATTAGGGGGGGGGGGAAGGGGGGAGCGGGGGTTGAGCATCTGCTCTTTAGTCCCACATCTCAACTGTCAATCATCTGATGATTCACAAGATTCTGGGCCTATTGGGCTCCATAATATCTACATTTCTAACTGTATGGAGTCTGCCTCCATAACATAACTTCCAAATGCATTCCATTTGTAAATAATCCATGCCAAAAAATTATCTTAATAATCCACGAAAATAGCCCTCCACAATAATCCACGAAAATAGCCCTCCACAATTATCCACAAAAATAATACTCCATATTAATTCACCAAAATAACGTTTTGAAATAATAAAACACAAAAACGTTTTGTAATATTCCAACACAATGACGTTTTGTAATATTCCAACACAATAACTTTACATAATAATCCAATAAAATAACTCTAAATATTAATCCAACACAATAACTCTAAACAATAATCCAACACAATAACTCTAAATAATAATCCTACACAATAAATGTCTATAATAATTATTCATAATAACCATCAATAATTATCTACAACAATAAACGTACCTAATAATTTAGAACAATAACCCTCCGCAATAGTCAACCAAAATATCTCTCAACAATAATCACAAAAAAACTCTCCAGATATAAGCCACAATAATAACCGTCAATAATAATTCTGAACAATAACCCTTAATAATAATACAGCATTATAACCCTCAATAATAACCTACCAAAGTAATCCTTCATAATAAGCCTAAAAAAACCTACTAGAGAATAATTTTCCATGATAATTCATCACAATAATCATTTATAGGAATCCACCGCAATACCTCTCCAGAGTAATCTTCAACAGTAACCTTTCATAATAAGCCTCAATAATAACCCTCTATAATAATCCACCAAAATTTTTCCTCATAATTATTCATCCCAATACAATCCTTAATTATGTAATATAATAATCCTCTTAATAATCACCCACAATAACTCACCATAATAACCATCTGCAATAACTCACAATAATAATTTCTTACAATAACCTCCTTCATGATATTTCACAATTACCTTCCATATTAATTCACCAAAATGCCTATCAACAATAATTCCCCACAATAACTCTCCATAATAAGTTCCCACATTAACCCTTCCTAATATGCCGCTACAATAACCATCAATTATATTAAACCACAATAACCCTCCTCAAAATTCTACAACAATAACTCTCGAAATTAATCCAACAATAACACTTCAAAAAAATCTTCTGAAATAACCTCCTAAAAACTAGCACTAACACTATTAATAATAGTTCACCACTTTAACTTTCAAAATTATTTACTACAATAGCCCTCTTAAAAAATTAACTACAATAACCCTGTTTGTAGTAAAATCACAATGGCATCATATATCAATGGAAATCATTTTGGGGTAATGTAGTGACTTGTGGAGTTCAAGTCACTCCATTGTCTCAAAATTATATTCATTGATATATCTCGTCAATGTGATTTCATTGTGATCTGAGTCTATTGTAAGAGTTTGAACGACATTACCGAAGGTCAGAGTGTGGTCGGGTTGGCTGTAAAACCCTGGTTGGTTTCCGGTTTGCGGCCTTCAGAACCTTTCTTTAAATTCAGTAGAGTTCTGGCTTGGTCGATTTATCTTTCGTAATTATTTTTTTCAACACCAGTATGTGTTATTGCAACCCGTTTCTTTGTTATTGAAAAGGAAATAATACTTTTTCCATACGAAATATTATGAGAAAAACCTTATTATATGGAACCCGGTTGCAGCTCCTTGTGTCTACTTATTAATTGATTTCCTTTGTTTGGTATTTATATTAATTGGATGAAAAAAGAAAGGAAGAGGTCTACATGACATGGGCTCGAGCTGACGACCGTCCGGCCACCGGAGGCAGACCCCACTCTGAGGCCGTGACTCTTCCTAATTAGTCAAGACTCACTAAATTTTATATAGACCTTCACCTCAAGTGACCCCGAGAGACCATGTATATGCTTTAATTTCCAGTGACACCAAGAACATTCATCTGAAGGAAGTGATAACCTTACAGGAGTGAAAACTGCCCTCATGGTAATTAACAGAGAAATCTTAATACAACACTCCTGTTATGGTAGTAATGAAAATGATCACTCGTGACCCGACTGTTATGACATCTGGGTCATCAGAGGTCACCCTGTGTGTGTTTACTTATATTACCATTAATCAACATTAGAAGGATTTACTTTTTTATTAAGAAATCAGACATAAACGTAGTAGATATCTCGTGGACAGTAACTGTCATACAGCCACGTGATCACATAGTCATGTATATAGTGGAGCTGCTTGTCTGACAACCAAGCGATCTTGTATATTGTACTTACCTAGTTGTGATTGCCAGGGGGTTGAGGATCTGCTCTTTAGTACCACATCTCAACTGTCAGTCAACTGATTCACATGATTCTGGGGCTATTGGGCTCCATAATATCTACTTTTGTAACTGTATGGAGTCTGCCTCCATAACATAACTTCCAAATGCATTCCATTTGTAAGGAATCCACGCAAATAATTTATCTTAATAATCCACGAAAAGAGCCCTCCACAATAATCCACACAAATAATACTCCATTTTAATTCACCAAAATAACGTTTTGTAATAATCCAACACAATAACGTTTTGTAATAATCCAACACAATAATTCTAAATAATAATCCAACAATATAAATCTAAATAATAATCCATCACAATAACTCTAAATAATAATCCAATAAAATAACTCTAAATAATTATCCAACACAATAACTCTAAATAATAATCCAACACAATAACGCTAAATAATAATCCTACACAATAAATGTCCATAATAATTACTCATAATAACCATCAATAATTATCTACTACAATAAACGTACCTAATAATCCACAACAATAACCCTCCGCTATAGTCAACCAAAATAGCCCTCAACAATAATTACAAAAATATCTCTCCAGATAAAATCCACAATAATAACCGTCAATAATAATTCTCAACAATAACCCTTTTAAATAATCCAGCATTATAACCCTCAATAATAACCTACCAAAGTAATCCTTCATAATAAGCCTAAAAAAACTTACAAGGGAATAATCCTCTATGATAATCCATCACGATAATCATTCATAGGAATCCACCACAATACCTCTCCATAGTAATCTTCAACAGTAACCATTCATAATAAGCCTCAAGAATAACCCTCTATAATAATCCACCAAAATTTTTCCTCATAATTATTCATCCCAATAAAATCCATAATTATGCAATATAATAATCCTCTTAATAATCATCCACAATAACTCACAATAATAACCATCTGCAATAACTCACAATAATAATTTCTCACAATAATCTCCTCTATTATATTTCACAATAACCCTCCATAATAATTCACCAAAAACCCATCAACAATAATCCCCAACAATAACACACCATAATAAGTCCCCACATTAACCCTTCCTAATAAGCCACTACAATAATCCTCAATTATATTAAACCACAATAACCCTCCACAATAACCTAAAAAATAACTCTCGTAATTAATTCTCCACAATAATCCTTCAAATTAATCTTCTGATATAACCTTCTAAAAAATTACCACTAACACTATTAATAATAATTCACCACTTTAACTTTCAAAATTATTTACTACAATAACCCTCTCTAAATATGGAAATAATTTTGGGGAAATGTAGTGACTTGTGGAGTTCAAGTCACTCCATTGTCTCATAATGATATTCATTGATATATCTCGTCTTTGTGATTTCATTGTGATCTGAGTCTATTGTAAGAGTGTGAACGTCATTACCGAAGGTCAGAGTGTGGTCAGGATGGCTGCAAAACCCAGGTTGGTTTCCGGTTTGGGGCCTTCAGAACCTTTCTTTAAATTCAGTAGAGTTTTGGCTTGGTCGGTTTATCTTTCGTAGTAATTTTTCTCAACACCAGTATGTGTTATTGCAACTCGTTTCTTTGTTATTGAAAAGGAAATAATACTTTTTCCATACGAAATATTATGAGAAAAACCTTATTATATGGAACCCTGTTGAAGCTCCTTGTGTCTACTTATTAATTGATTTCCTTTGTTTGGAATTTATATTAATAGGATAAGAAAAGAAGAGGTCTACATGACGTGGGCTCGAGCTGACGACCGTCCGGCTACCGGCGGCAGACCGCACTCTGAGGCCGTGACTCTTCCTAATTAGTCAAGACCCACTAAATATTATATAGACCTTCAACTCAAGAGACCCCGAGACACCATGTATGTGCTTTAATTTCCAGTGACACCAAGAACATTCATCTGAGGGAAGTGATAACCTTACAGGAATGAAAACTGTCCTCATGGTAATTAACAGAGAAATCTTAATACAACACTCATTTTATGGTAGGAATGAAAGTGATTACTCGTGACACTACTGTTATTACCTCTGGGTCATCAGAGGTCACCCGTGTGTGTGTTTACTTATATTACCATTAATCAACATTCGAAGGATTGACTTTTTTATTAAAAAATCAGTCATAAACGTAGTAGATATCTCCTGGACAATAATTGTCATACAGCCACGTGATCACATATTCATGTATACAGAGGAGCTGCTTGTCTGACGACCAAGCGATCTTGTATATTGTACTTACCTAGTTGTGATTGCAGGGGGAACTAAGCATCTGATCTTTAGTCCCACATCTCAACTCTCAATCAACTGATTCACATGATTCTGGGCTTATTGGGCTCCATAATATCTTCAATTGTAACTGTATGGAGTCTGCCTCCAAAACATAACTTCCAAATGCATTCCATTTGTAAATAATCCATGCAAATAATTTATCTTAATAATCCAGGAAAATAGCCCTCCAAAATAATCCACAAAAATAATACTCCATATTAATTCACCAAAATAACGTTTTGTAATAATCCAACACAATAACGTTTTGTAATAATCCAACACAATAACGTTTTGTAATTATCCAACACAATACCGCTTTGCAATAATCCAACACAATACCTCTAAATAAAAATCCAACAATATAACTCTAAATAATAATCCATCACAATAACTCTAAATAATACACCAATAAAATAACTCTAAATAATCATCCAACACAATAACTCTAAATAATAATCCAACACAATAACTCTAAATAATAATCCTACACAATAAATGTCCATAATAATTATTCATAATAATTATCAATATTATCTACTACAATAAACGTACCTAATAATCCACAACAATAACCCTCCGCAATAATCAACCAAAATAGCCTTCAACATTAATCACAGAAATAACTCCAGATATAAGCCACAATAATAACCGTCAATAATAATTCTCAACAATAACCCTTTTTAATTATCCAGAACTATAAACCTCAATAATAACCTACCAATGTAATCCTTCATAAAAAGCCTAAAATAACTTACAAGGGAATAATCCTCCATGATAATCCATCACAATAACCTTTCATAGGAATCCACCACAATACCTCTCCATAGTAATCTTCAACAGTAACCTTTCATAATAAGCCTCAAGAATAAACCTCTATAATAATCCACCCAAATTTTTCCTCATAATTATTCTTCCCAATAAAATCCATAATTATGCAATATAATAATCGTCTTAATAATCATCCACAATAACTCACCATAATAACCATCTGCAATAACTCAATATAATAACTTCTTACAATAATCTCCTTCATGATATTTCACAATAACCCTCCATATTAATTCACCAAAATACCCATCAACAATAATCCCCCACAATAACTCTCCATAATAAGTCCCCACATTAAACCTTCCTAATAAGCCACTACAATAATCCTCAATTATATTAAACCACAATAACCCTCCACAATAATCTACAACAATAACTCTCGGAATGAATCCACCACAATAACCCTTCAAAATAATCTTCTGAATTAACCTTCTATAAAATTACCACTAACACTATTAATAATAATTCACCACTTTAACTTTCAAAATAATTTACTACAATAACCCTCACAGTCTTACCTGAGACGCGGTCGGGTTAAGAAGTACCTGCTCCGCGACTAGGGGTGAGTTTAGTGTTGGTGTTTAGCTCAGTCTACATATAAGGAGACTGACTAGTATCAATCGCCTTCTACACATCTCCCCTCATGCTGGGTACTGAGATGGAGATTCGGTCACCAGAAGAACTGGCTACTTCCCACGGCAATATTAACATGGACTCAGAAAGCAGCCAGTCAATCGAGGAGGGTGAGCTTCAAAAACTTCTAACCAGGCAACAGAAGAAACGGAGAAGACAGGATGTAAGGCGTAGTGTTGACAGTGATAGTACACATAACAAACGACAAGAGAATGAAGAACTACTCCGAGACTGATCAAACCAGTAGCGACAAACGGACAGAACGATGTCAGGAAGGTGAGGGTCAGCGGAGGTGGAGGCTTCTCTTCCCTGCCTCATTCACACTGGCCTATCATCACAAGCTGCTGATAGGCCAGTGTGAATCAACCACAAGGGATATTGTGGTTTAATTTAATTGAGGATATTGTAGAGGCTTATTAGGAAGGGTAATATGGGGAATTATTATGAAGAGTTACTGTGGTGGATAATTGTTGATGGTTATTTTGGTGAATTAATATGGAGGGTTATTGGGAAATATCATGAAGGAGGTTATTGTAAGATATTGTGAGTTATTGTGGATGATTATCATTGTGAGATATTGTGGATGATTATTAAGAGGCTTATTATATTGCATAATTATGGATTTTATTGGGGTGAATAATTATGAGGAAAAATTTTGGTGGATTATTATAGAGCGTAAATCTTGAGACTTATTTTGAGTAGTAACTCTTGAAAATTACTAGGAGAGGTAATGTGCTGAATTCTTATTAAAGATTATTGTCATGGATTATTATGGAGGGTTATTCTTTTATATTATTGTGAAAGGGGTTTTGGAGCCTTATTATGAAGGATTACTTTGGTGGATTTTTATTGAGGGTTATAATACTGGATTATTATAAAGGGTTGTAGTTGAGGATTATTATGGACGGTTATTATTGTTGCTGATATCTGGAGAGTTATTTTTGTGATTATTCTGGAGAGCTATTTTGGTTGAAAATTGCGGAGGATTTTTGTTGTGGATTATTAGGTACGTTTATTGTAGTAGATAATTATTGATGGTTTTCATGAATAATTATTATGGACATATATTGTGTTGGATTTTTATTTAGAGTTATTGTGTTAGATTATTATTTAGAGTTATTATATTGGATTATTATTTAGAGTTATTGTGTTGGATTATTACAAAACGTTATTTTGGTAGATTAATATGGAATATTATTTTCGAGGATTATATTAGAGGGCTATTTTCGTGGATTATTAAGATAAGTTATTTGCGTGGATAATTTACAAATGGAATGCATTTGGAAGTGATGTGGTGGAGGCAGACTCCAGAGTTACAAATGTACATATTATGGAGCCCAATAGGCCCACAAACATGTGAATCAGCTGATTGACAGTTGAGACGCGGGACCAAAGAGTAGATACTCACCCCCCCCCCCCCGAATCACAACTACGTAAGTACAGTATACAAGACCGCTTGGTTGTCAGACAAGCAGCTCGACAGTATACATGACCACACTTGGTTGTCAGACAAGCAGCTCCACAGTATACATGACACTTAGTTGCACAGACTACACTTAGTTGCCACACAAGCTAATTACAAAAAAATTTGACCTTGTTGATTCAGGAGCAGCCACTCCACATGACCACGTGGCTGTCAGTCTAGAGAGCTCTACAGTATACATGACAATGTGATCACGTGACTCCCTGACAATAAACTGGCTAATAGATATCACGTGAAACTAGATATCCCGTAATATCATGAACAGTGATTATGACTGATATCTTAATAAAAAGAGTAAATCCTTTTGAATGTGAATTAATGGTAATATAAGTAAACACACACACGGGTGACCTCTGATGACCCAGAGGTCATAACAGTCGTGTCACGAGTGATCGTTCCATTCCTAACAAAACAGGAGTGTTGTATTAGGATTTCTCTGTTAAGTACCATGAGGGCAGTTTTCACTCCTGTACGGTTATCACTTCCTTTAGATAAATGTTCATGGTGTGACTGTAAATTAAAACGCATACATGGTCTCTCGGGGTCACTTGAGGTGAAGGTCTATATAATACTTGGTGAGTCTTGACTAATTAGGAAGAGTCACGGTCTCAGAGTGGGGTCTGCCGCCGGTGGCCGGACGGTCGTCAGCTCGTGCCCAAAACGTGTTCAGTTCTTCCCTTTTGCTTTTTTCATCCTATGTGTGGAAAAGTATTTTAATGGATTACTATGTAGGATTATTCTGTTGGATAATTATGAAAGTTTGTTGTGGTGAATTATTATTAGAAATCAATTATTATTGAAGGTGATTTTGGTAGATTATTGAAGCTATTTTTGGAAATAAACATGAAGGGTCATTGTTTAGGGTATTATGGAGGTTTTTGGTTGAGGGTTATTATGTAGGGGTATTGTGATGAATTATTATGAAGGTGTATTGTGCTTGATTATTATTGAGGGTTGTTTTGGTGGTTTATTAAGGAGGAATATTGTGGATTATTATTATGAAGGGTGATTGTTGTATGGTATTAGAGTTATTGTTGATTATTATTATTATAAAAATAATTGTTGAGTAGTAGTATTATTATATAGGGTTATTGTTGTGGATTACTATTACTTTTCACTGTTGATGGTAATTCAAAAATCAATTCTCCAAAATTCATTTTCATTTCTAGTCTGACGCGACACTTGAGCGCGTTTCGTAAAACTTATTACATTTTCAAAGACTTTAGTTTACACACACACACACAACTTTAACTGAATAGAGCTTAAACATCTTTCGAGTTTTTATACCTACATTTGGGTGAAGTGACATGTTACAATAGTTTTGGATGAGGTGAAAATAAACTTTTAACACAAGACAGAACACGAAACAATGAAATTTCAAACAGGTATTAAAAGTAGGTAACTGCAGAAGGCCTATTTTTATTGGCCCATATTTCTTGATGCTTCTATATTGGAGCGGAGTCTTGAAGTGGGTAGAATATAGTTGTGCATTAATTGGCTGTTGATTGCTGGTGTTGACTTCTTGATGTGTAGTGCCTCGCAGACGTCGAGCCGCCTGCTATCGAGCCGCTTTCCTCCGTTTTATGGGCTGTGGAAAAGAAGTTCATGTAAAATAGTTTAATAGGGGGTATAGGTGTTGTGTTAGTTGTCTCTTCAGAGGTTGCATGGCGTTTCAGTTTCCTTCTTATGACGTCTTCCACGAAACCATTGGAGAAGCCGTTGTTGACTAGGACCTGCCTTACCCTACTGAGTATATATATATATATATATATATATATATATATATATATATATATATATATATATATATATATATATATATATATATATATATATATATATATATATATATATATATATATATATATATATATATATATATATATATATATTTCATTGAATATGACCGCATATTTTGTATTTATTTCTGTATGTATTCTGTATTGATAACCTTACAGGAATGAAAGCTGCCCTTGGTAAGAATCTCGTGACATGTGACATGACTCGTGACACGACTGCTACGATCTCTGGGTAATCAAAGGACACCCTTGTGTTTGTTTACTTATATTACCATTAATCCACATTCAAAGGATTTACTCTTTTTATTAAGATATTCGTCATAATCACTGTTCATAATATTACGTGATATTTAGTTTCACCTGATATCACTTAGCCAGTTTATTGTCAGGGAGTCACGTGATCACACAGTCATGTATACTGTAGAGCTCTCTGGACTGACAGTCACGTGGTCATGTGGAGATGCTGCTCCTGCATCAACAAGGTCATATGTTTTTGTAATTAGCTTGTGTGTAAACAAGTGGTCATGTATACTGTGGAGCTGCTTGTCTGACGACCAAATGGTCATGTATACTATAGAGCGCTTGTCTAACGACCAAGTGGTCATGTATACTGTGGAGCTAGTTGTCTGACAACAAGTGGTCATGTATACTGTGGAGCTGCTTGTCTGACAACCAATAGTCATGTATACTTGGAGCTGCTTGTCTGACAACCAATGGTCATGTATACTATGGAGCTGTTGTCTGACAACCAAGTGGTCATGTATACTATGGAGCTGCTTGTCTAACAACCAAATGGTCATGTATACTTTGGAACTGCTTGTCTGACAACCAAGTGGTCATGTATACTATGGACTGCTTGTCTGACACCAAGTCGTCATGCATACTATGGAGCTGCTTGTCTGACACCAAATGGTCATGTATACTGTGGAACTATCTTCTGACGACCAAGTGATCAGTATATTGTACTTACTTAGGTGTGACAGCGGGAGTTGAGCTTTTGCTCTTTGTTCCCGCATCTCAACTGTCAATCAGCAGATTCACATTCAAGAGCCTATTTGGCTCTATCATATCTACATTTGTTGCTCTGTTTGGAGTCTGCCTCCACCACATCACTTCATCATTTTTAAATAATTCACGCAAATAGCTTATCATAATAATCTAAGAAAATAGTCCTCCACAATAATCCCCCAAAATTATACTACAAAATAATCAACCAAAATTAATTCTGTAATAATCCAACACAATAACTGTAAATAATAATCCAACACAATAAAATGTCAAATCAAATCAAAATTAAATGTTTATTCAGGTAAAGTACATACATACAAGGTGAGATACAAACATTGATGGATTTATAGATAGAGTTAGTACATACAAAACCTAAAGCCACAATTAGGCATAGCGTTTCTGGCAGACGATACTTGGAGGTGTCGGGGATCGAGCCGGGGTCTCTCACATGCAAAGCGAGTAATACCTCGCAATAAATCTAAATATTAATCCAACACAATAAATGACCATAATAATTATTCATAATAACCATCAATAATTATCTACTACAATAAGCGTTCCTAACAATCCACAACAATAACCCTCCGCAATAGTCAATTAAAATAGCCCTCCAGAATAATCAATAAAATAACTCTCCAGATATAAGCTACAATAATATCCGTCCATAAAAATCCTCAACAATAACCCTTTTAAATAATCAGCACTATAACCCTCAAAAATAACCCAGCAGACGAATCCTTTATAACAATCCTCCAAAAAAAAACATCCACAATAATACTATGGAATAAACCTCATAATAATCCATCTCAATAACCATTCAAAGGAATGCACCACAATACCTCTCCATAGTAATCTTCAACAATTACCGGCATAATAAGCCTCAAGAAAACCCTCTATAATAATCCACCAAAATTTTTCCTCTTAAACATTCACCCAATAAAATCCATAATTACGCAATATAATATTCCTCTTAATAATCATCCACAATAACTCACAATTATAACCATCCACAATAACTCACCATAGTAATTTCTTACAATAACCTCCTTCATGATATTTCACAATAACCCTCCATATTAATTCACCAAAATAACCATCAACAATAATCCACCACAATAACTAACCAAAATAATTCCCCCTGGTAACTCTTCCCAATAAGCCACTACAATAATCTTCAATTATATTAAACCACAATAACCCTCCTATTAATCTACAACAATATCTCACCGTAATAATCACCTCAACAACCTGTATAATAACTAATAACAGCAACTTTGCAGAATAATCCACCAAAATAAACCTCAATAATAATCTACCACAATAACGCTATTAATTAACCCACCACAATAACCCTTCAAAATAATCTTCTGAAATAACCTTCTAAATAATTACCACTTACACTATTATTAATAATTCACCACTTTAACTTTCAAAATTATTTACTACAACAACCCTGTCTTAAATTCTCTAAGAGAGAGAGTCTCAAAATGATATTCATTGATATATCACCTGATTGTAAGTTCATTGTTATCTGAGTCTATTGTAAGAGTGTGAACGTCATTACCAAGGCCTGAGTGTTGTCGGGTTGGCTGCAAAACCCTGGTTGGGCTCCGTTTGGGGCCTCCAGAACCTTCCATTATATTCAGTAGAGTTCTGGCTTGGTTGACTTATGTTTCGTAATAATCTTTCTCAACATCAGTATGTTTTTGCAACCCTTTTTTTGTTTTTGAATAAGAAATAATACTTTTCCATATGAAATATTATGAGAACAAAATTATAATATGGAACCATGTTCCAGCTGTGTGACTACTTATTAATTGATTTCCTGTTTGGAAATAACACTTACAGGTTGAAATTAGAAAAAGGAAGAATTGTTCATGAAGTGAGCTCGAGCTGATGAACGTCCGGCCACTGGCTGCAGACCCCACTCCGAGGCCGAGACACTTCCTTATTAGTTAAGACTCGCCAAGTATTATATAGACCTTCACCTTAAGTGACCCCGAGAGACATGTATACGCTTTAATTTCCAGTGATACCAAGAACATTCATTTGAAGGAAGCGATAACCTTACATGAGTTAAAACTGCCCTCATGGTACTTAACAGAGAAATTTAATACAACACTCCTGTTATGGTAAGAATGAAAGCGATCACTCGTGACACGACTATTATGACCTCTGGGTCATCAGGTCACCCATCTCACCAGCAAGAAAAAGGAGGAACTCTATGAGAAACGAGAGGGGCCTCATTATAGTTATGAGAGAGATATTTGAAGAAGAAGAGATATTTGACATCTAGTACCGCCCTCCCTTGGGAAAGAGTGATCGTGTCCTGTCGTAAATTAAATATGCTTTGCGATATATTCTATAATTGAATTGGGACATTGAAACAGTTATTAAACTCGATTTCAAGAGAGAACACTGTGGGGAACTTAGAAAATTCTTTAATGAGTTTAAATGGACAGACTTGTTGCTAGGCAAGAAGTCAGTGAAATGTATTCCAAATTTTGCGAAATATACTATGAAAAACCACAACATTCATTCCAAAACAGAAATGTGGGACCAGAAAACAGGATTGGGTCAACAGAAATTGTGATAGGGCTAAAGATGACAAGGTAAGAAAATTGGTTCAATATCGGAACAGGTTCAATACCTGCAAACATACCAGCAATAGAAGCAAGGAAGAAACAATTACACAGCAGTGAGGAGGTAGAAAAGAACTTTGAGAAATGAATAGCGGACAAATATAAAACAGATCCAGGCATTTGTTAAAATTAATTAATAGGAAGCTGCATGTAAAGGATAAAATCCTAAGATTGAGAACGGGGAACATGACAATTGAGAATGGAAAAAGAAATGTGTGAAATGCTAAATGAACAGTTCCAAAGTGTGTTTGTACAAAATGAGGATTTCAGGGAGCTGGACCAAATACCAATTTCAGAGCACACAATTGTGGTATCTCCAGACAAAGTGAAAAAATTACTCAAGGGGCTGTAATGGCGCCTGAAACTTGTCTTGAATGAATCTTTCCTAACCTCCTTCTTCTTCACTCAATACCCCAGATTATCACTGTTACAGTTCGGTATGACCCCTTACTGAACTGCCACGAATATAAGCTGAATATTAAATGAGGAGGACACTACATGAATATTGGTTATTAATTTAAACTAATAATTAACAACTCATTAGTCACTGCCACCACCTTCCCGATCATCCATACTTGAATGTGTCTACCACCGATCCCCCAGGAAGGCAAGGAATCAGTAATCAAAGAACTCCCTACTAATAGGTACTGTAGTAATAAATCTTGGTAATTAGTTTGTTTAATTTACTTTGTTTATTTAAATCCAAGGGCAACTTTAATATCTATTAAATGGAGGAGAACATGGGGGTTTCCAAGAACCACACATATATATACCGCAATTGAAAAACTGCAAAACTTTAAGTACATAATGGACCGAGATTACTAAACAATCAAAAATTTTATACTTTATTTAAATTAAATAAATTTAACACATATTGAAATCAAATGAACATATACTCTACTCTATTATCCTTTGAGGTAAAGTGGATATCTACTGAGGACATGAATACTCAAGTGCACAATACCTTAAACTGCACTGAGGCCAAGATGTAGATGGCTGCCGTCAGCCCCTTTATGCGGGCCCGAGTCCCTATTCCCCATACACTCCCATAACACACTACAGAAATTTTGTTTCACCAACTTACCAGTGGCAAGGATTGCCACCCAAATCTAGTACAGCCCCAGGGCTCCTCCCATGATTTGGCTACGGCCAACCATTTAAAACTAGGCCTGAGGTCTGGCTCTCTAGGGCCAATAAGGACCTGGCACTTATCTACCGCCAATCACCTTCTATGATCAGCGGTGAAAGGATACATGAAGTTCTTGATGATTGAGTCAGCTCTCACCAGCTATTTGAAGAGAACAAGGCGCCTCTATATTGGAGTACCCGAGCCTAGTGTACCTCCGACAATGTTTACAAAACTGATAAATTATGTTCAACCCCGTCTCCTCCAAGATAAAGGGTAGGGACATTTAACTCGCCTGGTATAGAGGGAGGAACTGGTAAGAAGGGAAGAGAGGGAATTGAGAGATGGATGGAGAGGGAAATCTGAGTGAAATAGGTAAACAGACTGATCGAAACTGAGAACGCCAAGAAATCCGGATTTCACCTGCCAAAAGTTGTTCTGGAATACAAACCTGGGTAAGTTTTCTGGCATTACTTTTAATAAGAAACCTTTAATATTAATCCACGAAAATAAGCCCCCATAATAATCCTCAACAGTAACCTTTAATAATAAACTTCAACAATAACCCTTCATAATTATCCTCAACAATAACGTTCCATAATAATCCATAACAATATGCCTCCATAATTTTCCAACAGAATAATCATCAAAATAATCCTTCACATTAAACCTTAATAGTAATCCACAACAATAACCCTATATAATAATACTACTACTCAACAATTTTTATAATAATAATAATCAACAATAACTCTAATACCATACAACATCACCCTCCATAATAATAACCCACAATATTCCTCGTTAATAAACCACTATAACCCTCAATAATAATCAAGCACAATACACCTTCATAATATTCATCACAATAACCCTACATAATAATCCTCAACCAAAAACCTCCATAATACCCTAAACAATGACCCTTCATGTTTATTTCCCACAATAGCTTCAATAATCTACCAAAATCACCTTCAATAATAATTATTTCTAATAATAATTCACCACAACAAACTTTCATAATAATCCTACATAGTAATCCATTAAAATACTTTTCCAGACATAGGATGAAAAAAGCAAAAAGGAAGAACTGAACACGTTTTGGGCACGAGCTGACGACCGTCCGGCCACCAGCGGCAGACCCACTCTGAGACCGTGACTCTTCCTAATTAGTCAAGACTCACCAAGTATTATATAGACCTTCACCTCAAGTGACCCCGAGAGACCATGTATGCGTTTTAATTTACAGTCACACCATGAACATTTATCTAAAGGAAGTGATAACCTTACAGGAGTGAAAACTGCCCTCATGGTACTTACAGAGAAATCCTAATACAACACTCCTGTTTGGTAAGAATGGTACGATCACTCGTGACACGACTGTTATGACCTTGGGTCATCAGAGGTCACCCGTGTGTGTTGTTTACTTATATTACCATTAATACACACTCAAAGGATTTACTCTTTTTATTAAGATATCAGTCATAATCACTGTTCATGATATTATGGGATATCTAGTTTCACGTGATATCACTTACCAGTTTATTGTCAGGGAGCCACGTGATCACAGTCATGTATACTGTAGAGCTCTCTGGACTGACAGCCACGTGGTCATGTGGAGTGGCTGCTCCTGCATCAAAAGGTCATATTTTTTTGTAATTAGCTTGTGTGGCAACCACGTGGTCATGTATACTGTGGAGCTGCTTATCTGACGACCAAGTGTGGTCATGTATACTGTCGAGCTGCATGTCTGACAACCAAGCGGTCTTGAATATTGTACTTACGTAGTTGTGATTCGGGGGGGGGGGTTGAGTATCTACTCCTTGGTCCCGCCTCTCAACTGTCAATCAGCTGATTCACATGTTTGTGGGCTATTGGGCTCCATAATATCTACATTTGTAACTGTTTGGTGTCTGCCTCCACCACTTACTTCCAAATGCATTCATTTGTAAATTATCCACGCAAATAACTTATCTTAATAATCCACGAAAACGCCCTAATATAATCCTCAAAAATAATACTCCATATTAATCTACCAATATAACGTTTTGTAATAATCCAACACAATAACTCAAACAATAATCCAATACAATAACTCTAAATAATAATCCAACAAAATAACTCTAAATAGTAATCCAACACAATAACTCTAAATAAAAATCCCACAGAAGAAATGTCCATAATAACTATTCATAATAACCATCAATAATTATCTACTACAATAAATGTACCTAATAATCCACAAGAATAGTCCTCCGCAATATTCATTCAAAATAACTCTCCAGAATAATCACAAAAATAACTCTCCAGATATAAGCCACAATAATAACCGGCATAATAATCCTCAACTATAACCCTTAATAATAATCCAGCACTATAACCCTGAATAAAAATCCTCCAAAGTAATCCTTCATAATAAGGCTCCAAAACCCCTCCACAATAATACAAGAGAATAATTCTCCATAATATTCCAACACAATAACCTTTCATATGAATTCACCACACTACCTCTCATAGTAATCTTCAACAGCTACTGTTCATAATAAGCCTCAAACAATCCTCTATAATAATCCACCAAAAATTTTTCATTATAATAATTCACCCCAATAAAATCCATAATATGCAATATAATAATCCACTTAATAATCATCCATAATAACTCACCATAATAACTATCCGCAATAAATCACAAATATAATTTCTTACAATAACCTCCTACATGATATTTGAAATAACCCTCCATATTAATTCACCAAAATAAATATCAACAATAATCCCCCACAGTAACTCTCTATAATAATTCCCCACATTAACCCTTCTCATTATGCCCTCCACAATAATACAAGAGAATAATCCTCCATAATAATCCAACACAATAACCACAATAACCAAAATAAATATCAACAATAATCCCCCACAATAACTCACTATAATAATTCCTCATATTAACCCTTCTTAATAAGCCACCACAATAAACCTCAATTATATTAAACAACAATAGCCCTCCTCAATAATCTACAACAATAACTCTCCGTAATAATCCACCAAAATAAACCTCCATAATAATCAACCACAATATCTCTAGGAATTAATCCACATCAATAACGCTTTAAAATAATCTTCTAAAATAACCTTCTAAATAATTACCACTAACACTATTAACAATAATTAACCACTTTAACCTTCAAAATTAGTTACTACAATAACCCTCCCTTAATTAAAATTCACCACAATAACCCTCATTTTAGTAAAATCACAATAGCATCATATATCAATGGAAATAATTTTGAGGTAATGTAGTGACTTGTGGAGTTCAAATCACTCCATTGCCTCAAAATTATATTTATTGATTTATCACGTCATTGTGATTTAATTGTGATCTGAGTCTATTGTAAGAGTGTGAACGTCATTACCAAAGGCCTGAGTGTGGTCGGGTTGGCAGTAAAACCCTGGTTTGGCTCCGGTTTGTGCCCGCCACAACCTTCCATTAAATTCAGTAGAGTTCTAGCTTGGTCGACTTATCTTTCGTAATTGTCTTTCCTAACATCAGTATGTGTTAATGCAACCCGTTTCTTTGTTGTTGAAAAAGAAATAATACTTATCCATATGAAATTTTATGAGAAAAAAATTATAATATGGAACTGTGTTGCAGCTCTTTGTGTCTACCTATTAATTAATTTCCTGTGTTTGGAATTAATATTTATAGATTGAAATTAGAAAAAGGAAGAAGTGTTCGTGAAGATGGTTCCACAATAACCCTTCAAAATAATCTACTGAAATAATCTTCTAAAGAATTTCTACTAACACTATTAATAATAATTCACCACTTTAACTTTCAAAATTATTTACTAAAATAACCTTTCTTACAAATTCCTCACAATAATACACATCACACTAAAATCACAATATCTTTATATATCAATGAAAATAATTTTGGAGTAATGTAGTGACTTGTGGAGTTCAAGTCACTCCATTGTCTCAAAATGATTTTCATTGATATATCACGTCATTTTGACTTCATTGTGATCTGAGTCTATTGTAAGAGTGTGATCGTCATTACCGAAGGTCAGAGTGTGGTCGGGTTTCCTGTAAAACCATGATTGGGCTCCAGTTTGGGGATTCCAGAACATTTCATAAATTCAGCAGAGTTCTGGCTTGGTCGACTTACCTTTCGTAATAATCTTTCTCAACATCAGTATGTGATATTGCAACCCGTTTCTTTGTTATTGAATATGAAATAATGTTATTGAATATGAAATTTATAGGTTGAAAAAAGAAAAAGGAAGAGTATCTCATGTCTAGTGTTCGAGGGGATGACTGTCCGGCCATCGTCGGCAGACCCAACTCTGAGGCCGTGACTCTTCCTAATTAGTCAAGACTCGCCAAGTATTATATAGACCTTCCCCTCAAGTGACCCCGAGAGACCATGTATACTCTTTAATTTCCAGTGACACCAAGAACTTACAGGAGTGAGAACTGTCCTCATGGTATTTAACAGAGAAATTTTAATACAACACTCCTGTTATGGTAAGAATGAAAGCAATCACTCCTGACACGATTGTTATGACCTCTGAGTCATCCCAGGTTACCCATCCCATCAGCATGTAAAACACGGACTAAGGAGGAACTCTTAGACAACGAAAGGGGCCTCATGACGGTCATAAGAAAGATTATAATAAAAACAGAAAAAGATAAATGACGATTGTTGGTACTTGGGAACTTCAACTACAAACCAATAGACTGGGAGGCGTACGAAGCAAGAACGGAGAACATTTCGACAATCAGATTTGTAAGCTTCATTCTGGAGACATTCATGTATCAACACGTCAAGCAGGCCACAAGAATGAGGGAAGGGGATGTTCCGTACATCCATAGGTATCTCAAGGCAAAGTGAAAAAATTACTCAAAGGGTTAGGAAGAAATAAAGCAGTTGGCTTTGCTGCGAGAATGTGCATCTTAGCTGAACATTTCACTCCAATTAATATTTCAGAAATCCTTGTGCACAGGAATCTTAGTAGATATATGGAAAAGGCAAACATAGTACCAATCTATGAAAATAACAGTCGAGAGGATCCTCTAAATTATTGACCCGTATCATTAACAAGCGAGGTAGTCAAAACACAAGAAAAAATAGTTAAAGCTATATGGATTGAACACCTCGAGAGTAATGACATAATAATGGACAAAAAAAGTGATTTTCGAACCGGATGATCCTGTGTAACAAATCTACTTACTTTTTAAGATAGAGCCACAGAGATAATATAGGAGAGCGGTGCCTGGGTTGACTGTCTTTCTCTGGACCTAAAAAAAACGGCTTTTGACAGAGTCCTACATAAGAGGCGGTTCTGGATCCTGGAACATGCCAGCGGGGTGACAGGGAGACTTCTGTCATGGATGAAAAATGTTCTAACTGACAGATTGATGAAGGCGTTAATCAGAGACAATGTGTCTGACTGGAGGAGAGTTACTAGTGGAGAACCACAGGGTTTAGTTCTTGAACAAGCATCGTCTTACGTCCTTAATAATCCAGCACAGTAAACCTACAACATAATCCACCAAAATAAGCCCCACAATAAACCTCAACATTAACCTTTAATAATAAACTTCAACATTAACCTTCAATAAAAAACTTCAACATTAACCTTTAATAATAAACTTCAACATTAACCTTTAATAATAAACTTGAACATTAACCTTTAATAATAAAATTCAACAATAACCCTTTATAATCATCCTCAACGATAACGTTAAATAATAATCTATAACAATAATCCTCCATAATTTTCCAACAGGATAATCATCAAAATAATTCCTTCACAATAACCCTTAAGAGTAATCCACAACAATAACCCCATATATGTTAATAATAATACTCAACAATTACCTCTATAATAATAATCAACAATAACTCTCTCTAACAACACACAACAATCACCTTCCATAATCATAACCCACAATAATCACCTTCCATAATCATAACCCACAATAATCCTCCTTAATAAACCACCAAAATAACCCTCAATAATAATCAAGCACAATACTCCTTCATAATAATTCATCACAATAACCTTCAAGAATAAACCTCCATAATAACCCTAAACAGTGACCCTCCATGTTTATTTCCCACAATAACTTCAATAATTTACCAAAATCACCTTCAATATAAATTCAAATCTAATAATAATTCACCACAATAAACTTCCATAATAATCCAACAGAATAAATATCATTAGTAGTCAATTATAATACTTTTCCAGACATACGATGAAAAATAAGGAAGAATCGTGCTCTACGTTTGGCTCGAGCTGTCAGTGTCAGGCCACCGGCGGCAGACCCCACTCTGAGGCCGTGACTCTTCCTAGTTAGTCAAGACTCACCAAGTATTATATAGACCTTCACCTCAAGTGACCCCGAGTGACCATGTATAAGCTTTAATTTCCAGTGACACCAAGAACATTCATCTGAAGGAAGTGATAACCTTACAGGAGTGAAAACTGCCCTCGTGGTACTTAACAGAGAAATCTTAAGGGAAGGGGAATTTATTGTAGTTAATTTGTATGTATCCAGGAACTGCTTCGACTCTCATTATCTACCTGACTGCATTTATACTAATCCTTCACTGGTCATTGGGGACCCTAATGCTCGGCACACAAGCCTTGGGACAGTGGGTGGTATTAATGCTAATGGGGTCAAGTGGTTACAGTTCCTGCAAGATCATCCAGATACCTGTCTCTTGGGAAACAATGAACCAACTCACATCAGGGGAGGACGGCTTGACTATGCCTGTATTTTAAACTCTCAGGGGATTAGGGGGGGAGGCTCGGGTTGTTCAGGAACTACTTAGTGACCACTTTGCCTTGAACGTTGAATTACCACTGGGGAAAAAAACAAGTTCACTTTCAAAGGAAAAGGCTAACTATTAATAAAGATATGAAAAATTATTGTATTCAAAATATGGGAGATTGGTATCAACAATACACGCCGCTCTGCGTTGATGGTTTTTACGAGGACATGGTCGAGAACATAGAGAAATTAGTACAGAGGGAAAATAACGGGGGCAGGGAAAGCAAGACGCATGGACCTAAGAAATTTAAATATTCCAATGATCAGCAAGTTAAGGGGTGGGAGAGAATGCTACGGAGTGCACATAAAAATTGGTTAAAAATGGAATGAGGCATGAAGAGAAAAATACAATGTTGGAAGTGACTAGGGAATGTAGTCAGGTGAGGAAGGAGGCGCAGGACAGATACTGGCAAGACTTTGCTCAGTCCATTGGTAATCCTAAAAATCTTAAAGACATATGGAGAGCAGTAAATGAAATCAGGAGTTGTAAGACCAAAATCATTGCTCACTCAGATCCAGGGAAGGTTGCTATTGAGTTAGTAGATAAATGAGCTAGTGCTGCTGGAATGGAGTCCTTACCTGAAGACACAAGAGTCACCATTGAGTCATGGGAAAATATTAGAAATGGAGTAACTTTATGTGCCTTAAATACAAGATCTGTAACATGAACTGAGATAACTCCCGATGAGCTACTGGATGCTATAAAAAGTGGCAGTTCTACTGCTCCGGGGAAAGATGGCGTAACGTATGACATTCTTAATTATTTAGCCGGTATGAAACCTAGTCCCTTACTTGATTTGTTTAATATGAGTTATAGAGAGGGAAAGTTACCAAGAAAATGGAAAGAGGCTGTCATCATTCCTGTCCCTATGTCAGACGGAGGATACAGGCCTGTCTCCTTAATATCCTGCTTTTGTAAAATGATGGAAAGGATTTTGTTAAATAGGCTACTCTACCTTGTAGGTGATAACATGTCCAGTAATCTCTTTGGTTTTATCAAAGGCAAAAGTACTGCGGATTGTCTCTTAAAGTGTTTGTCTAATGTGGATGACAATTGTAGAGTTTTTGTTGATCTGCAAGGAGCATTTGATAAAGTCAAATCTAAAGTCAATTTGATCTACAAGGCAGAAAAGGTCAGGTGTATTTCCAGGGATACATGTCTGAGGAACGGATGTTTCAGTTAGGTACCCCCCAAGGGGGAGTTTTAAGTCCCACTTTATTCAATGTATTAATGAACAGATTAACATCAGAGATGTATCCTACAGGGGTCACGACGATCATATATGCTGATGACATTCTTATACAAAGTACTTCTGGGAACAAAATACAAACTGCTCTTAACATACTTGGTACAACCTGTCACAAGTTAGGCTTAGTTAAAAATGCAGACAAAACCAAATATGAGTATAGGAAACGAAGAAATATAACACTTAATCTAAATGGTGTGGAACTGAGCCGTGTTCAGAAGTACAAGTATCTGGGCATGTATGTTGGATACACATGTGAGAGTAAAAATGTTGAATTAAATCATATCAGCACCTTATGTAAAGCCCGTCTGCATCCTCTAAAACCACTGGCCCTTTCTGGTAAAGGTGTTGGGGTACCCATCTTGCGGATGTTATACATAAGCGCTGTTCGGTCCCTGATAGACTACGCAACACCCGTATTGTCTTACACAGGCCAAGGCAGAATTAAAAAAAATAGAGCTGATACAGAACGATGCTATGAGGATTATTCTTGGATGTCAAAGAAATGCAATGATTGAAATAATGAGAATGGAATTAAATTTACAGAGTGTGTATGATAGAGTCCGTGACATTAACACTAGAGTATATATTCATTTCATGCGGAGAAAAGGAGGGGATGAGACGTTTCAGAGTGTTCAGACCTGCTTAAGTGACGTACACACTTCCAGGAAACTGAGGGAGACACGCTACACGAGGGAATTAGCTCATTACCTCAGGGAATACGATGTACTTGACTGCTGTAAACCCTCTCACCAGTGTAATAGGTCTGCTCCCTGGAAAGTACAGAAAATAGATGTTGAAATTGTACCCCTCAAGGTGAAAAAGATTCATCATGAACCGGGACAATTACGGTGTTTGTATGGAAGCATGATATCTTGGTTACCAAGAGGCAACAGTTTACATGTATATTGTGACGGGTCGGTGGCGGAGGATGGCAGGGCAGGGTGTGGTGTCCTAATAAGGGAATATACCGAGTTTGGGACTATGGACAGGATAATTGAACTTTGACGTAGTAATTATATATCATCCACACAAGCTGAACTGCAGGCCATTCTGGCGTGTTTGGAGGAAGTGTGTCATGACGACAAAAATGTTTTTGAATTTGTCGATAGCCGAGGAGGACTTGATTCCTTAAACAGTCGAAACCCAGTCTTCATGTCCATAGTTGAGGATTGTAAGAAAAGGATAACTGAGATACAGCTGAGAGGTCATAGTGTGAAATTCATGTGGATTCCATCTCATGTTGGAATAGTGCTCAACGAAGTGGCGGATGACTTGGCCAAACGTGCCTCATCAAAACCACAAGTTGACATTGAATGTGAATTCACAATGAGACAACTCAGAAGCAAAATCAGAAATTTTTAGGCACAGGCAGAAGTGGAGAGGAGAAGTATAATGTATGAGAGAAGTCAAACCATGCAACACTACATGTATGTGAGTCAAAACCCCCATTTCACTTATGGTAAAAGGAGAAATGCTTGGAGTGACTCTGTGTACATGCGGCTCAGGCTTGGGAACAAATATTACTGGAAATATGGGATAGGTGTTGATGATAATGACATGAAGTGCAAACAATGTGGTATGTTAAGGTCTCACACCCTTGCCCATTATATTCTTGATTGTCCGTTGATTAATGTATATAGAAACACTGAGATAAGGACTGTTCCTGAACAAATAGCCTGGATGTGTCACAACTGAAAGGTTGATGATATTCTTGAGAGATATAAGAATTTTGCACCAAGACTGTAATTTTTTGTTGAATTATCTGCATGTCTCTTGCAAATTGTCTATACAGTATACCTAGGTCATAAAGGTATTAATGTACGTCTGGTACAATACTAATTGTGTAAAGGAGGAAATGTCGATGTTTATCTCACAGAATGTTTGGTAATATGTTTATTGTTTCTGATGTGTGTATATGTATGTATTAACACGATGTACTGAACAGGGGTGAGAATAGTTTGAGCTACCTCATCCCTTTGTGTGCATTTTACCTCAATAAACTTATTTCAATTTCAATTTCAATTTCACAATAACCCTCCCTAAAAATTCACCACAATAACCCTCATTGTAGTAAAATCACAATGGCATCATATATCAATGGAAATAGTTTTGCGGTAATGTAGTGACTTGTGGAGTTCAAGTCACTCCATTGTCTCAAAATGATATTCATTGATATATCTCGTCATTGTGATTTCATTGTAATCTGAGTCTATTGTAAGAGTGTGAACGTCATTACCGAAGGTCAGAGTGTGGTCGGGTTGGCTGTAAAACCCTGGTTGTGCTCCGGTTTGGGGCCTCAAGAACCTTTCTTAAATTCATTAGATTTTTGGCATGGTCGACTTATCTTTCGTAATAATCTTTCTCAACATAGTATGTGTAATTGCAACCCGTTTCTTTGTTATTGAATGGGAAATAATACTTTTTCCATACGAAATATTTCGAGAAAAACCTTATGATAAGGAACCCTGTTGCAGCTCCTTGTGTATACTTATTAATTGATTTCCTTTGTTTGGAATTTATATTAATAGGATAAAAAAAAGAAAAAGGAAGAGGTCTACATGAAATGGGCTCGAGCTGACGACTGTCCGGCCACCGGCGGCAGACCCCACTCTGAGGCCGTGACTCTTCCTAATTTGTCAAGACTCACTAAATATTATATAGACCTTCACCGCAAGTGACCCCGAGAGACCATGTATATGCTTTAATTTCCAGTGACACCAAGAACATTCATCTGAAGGAAGTGATAACCTTACAGGAGTGAAAATTGCCCTCATGGTAATTAACAGAGAAATCCTAATACCACACTCCTGTTATGGTAGGAATAAAAGTGATCACTCGTGACACGACTGTTATGACCTCTGGGTCATCAGAGGTCACCCGTGTTAGTGTTTACTTATATTACCATTAATACAGATTCAAAGGATTTACTTTTTTTATTAAGATATTAGTCATAATAACTGTTCATGATATTACGGGATATCTAGTTTTACGTGGTATCACTTAGCCAGTTTATTGTCAGGGAGCCACGGGATCACATAGTCATGTATACTGTAGAGCTCTCTAGACTGACAGCCACGTGGTCATGTGGAGTGGCTGCTCCTGCATCAACAAGGTCATATTTTTTTGTAATTAGCTTGTGTGGCAACCAAGTGGTCATGTTTACTGAGGAGCTGCTTATCTTACGACCAAGTGTGGTCATGTACACTGTCGAGCTGCATGTATGACAAAAAGCGGTCTTGTATATTGTACTTACGTAGTTGTGATTCCGCGGGGTTGAGCATCTGCTCTTCGGTGCCGCCTCTCAACTGTCAATCAGCTGGTTCACATGTTTGTGGGCCTATTGGGCTCCATACTTTCTACATTTGTAACTCTGTTGGGAGTCTGCATCCACCACAGCGCTTCCAAATGCATTCCATTTGTAAATTATTAACGCAAATAACTTATCTTAATAATCCACGAAAAAAGCCTTCTAATATAATCCTCAAAAAAAAATACTCAATATTAATCTTCCAAAATAACGTTTTGTAATATTCCAAGACAATAATTCTAAATAATAATCCAATACAATAACTCTAAATAATAATCTAACACAGTAAATCTAAATAAAAATCCAACACAAGAAATGTCCATAATAATTAATCATAATAATCATCATTATTTATCTACTACAATAAATGTAACTAATAATCCACAACAATAACCCTCCGCAATATTCAACCAAAATAGCCCTCCAGAATAATCTCAAAAATAATAATTTTTGAGATTATTCAAACTCTCAAAACAAACAAACTCATTATTAAACTCTCCAGATAAAAGCCACAATAATAACCGTCCATAATAATCCTCAACTATAACCCTTTATAATAATCCAGCACTATAACCACTTATAATAAGCCAGCACTATAACCCTCAATAAAAATCCACCAAAGTAATCTCTCATAATAAGGCTCCAAAACCTCTCCACAATAATACAAGAGAATAATCCTCCATAATAATCCAACACAATAACCTTTCATATGAATTCACCACACTACCTCTCATAGTAATCTTCAACAGCTACTGTTCATAATAAGCCTCAAGAATAATCCTCTATATTAATCCACCAAAATTTTTCCTTTTAATAATTCACCCAATAAAATCAATAATTACGCAATATAATAATGCACTTAATAATCATCCATAATTACTCACCATAATAACCATCAGCAATAACTCACAAGAATAATTTCTTACAATAACCTCCTTCATGATATTTCACAATAACCCTCCATATTAATTCACCAAAATAAATATCAACAATAATCCCCCACAATAACTCTCTATAATAATTCCCCTCATTAACCCTTCCTTATAAGGCACTTCAATAATCCTCAATATAATTAAACCACAATAGCACTCCTCAATAATCTACAACAATAACTCTCCGTAATAATCCACCACAATAACCTGTTATAATAACCAATAACAATACCATTCCAGAATAATCCACCAAAATAAACCTCCATAATATTCTACCACAATAACTCTAGGATTTAATCCACAACAATAACCCTTCAAAATAATCCTCTAGATTAACTTTCCAAATAATTACCACTAACACTATTAGTAATAATTCACCACTTTAAACTTTCAAAATTATTTACTACAATAACCCTCCTTTAAAATTCACCACAAAAACCCTCATTGTAATATATCACAATGGCATCATATATCAATGGAAATAATTTTGGGGAAATGTAATGACTTGTGGAGTTCAAGTCACTCCATTGTCTCTAAATGATATTCATTAATATATCTCGTCATTGTGATTTCATTGTGATCTGAGTCTATTGTAAGAGTGTGAACGTCATTACCGAAGGCCAGAGTGTGGTCGGGTTGGCTGTAAAACCCTGGTTGGGCTCCGGTTTGGGGGCTCCAGAACCTTCCATTAAATTCAACGGAGTTCTGGCTTGTTCGCCATATATTTCGTAATAATCTTTCTCAACATCAGCAGGTGTTATTGAAACCCGTTTCTTAGTTTTTGAATGAGAAATAATACTTTTTCCATTGAAATATTAAGAGAATTTATTTTTAATATGGAACCATGTTGCAGCTCCTTGTGTTTACTTATTAATTGATTTCCTGTGTTTGGAATGTATATTAATAGATTGAAAAAAGAAAAAGGAAGAATGTTTAATGAGCAGGGCTCGTGCTGATGACCGTCCGGCCACAAGCTGCAGACCCCACTCTGAGGCCGTGACTCTTCCTAATTAGTCAATACTCACCAAGTATTATATAGACCTTCACCTCAAGTAAGCCCGAGAGACCATGTATACGCTTTAATTTCCTGTGACACCAAGAACATTCATCTGAGAGAAGTGATAACCTTACAAGAGTGAAAACTGCCCTCATGGCACTTATCAGAGAAATCTTAATACAACACTCCTGTTATGTAATAATGAAAGCGATCACTCGTGACACGACTGTTATGACCTCTGGGTCATCAGAGATCACCCGTGTGTGTGTTTACTTATATTACCATTAATCCACATTCAAAAGATTTACGCTTTTTAATAAGATATCAGTCATAATCACTGTTCATAATATTACGTGAAATCTAGTTTCAGGTGATATCACTTAGCCAGTTTATTGTCAGGGAGCCACGTGATCACACAGTCATGTATACTGTAGAGCTCTCTGGACTGACAGTCACGTGGTCATATGGAGATGCTGCTCCAGCTTCAAAAAGGTCATTTGTTTTTCTAATTAGCTTGTATGTTAACCAAGTGGTCATGCATACTGTGGAGCTGCTCGTCTGACAACCAAGTGGTCATGTATACTGTGGAGCTGCTTGTCTGACAACCAAGTGGTCATGTATACTGTGGAGCTGCTTGTCTGACAACCAAATGGTCATGTATACTGTGGAGCTGCTTGTCTGACAACCAAGTGGTCATGTATAATATGGAGCTGCTTGTCTGACAACCAAGTGGTCATGTATACTATTGAGCTGCTTGTCTGACAACCAAATGGTCATGTATACATTGGACCTGCTTGTCTGCCGAACAAGTGATCATGTATATTGTACTTACCTAGGTATGATAGCGGGGGTTAAGCTTCTTCTCTTTGGTCCCGCATCTCAACTGTCAATCAGCAGATTCACAAGTTTGTTGGCCTATTTGGCTGTATCATATCTACATGTGTTACTCTGTTTCGAGTCTGCCTCCACCATATCACTATCAAAATTTGGTTGATTATTTTGGAGTATAATTTTGGTTGATTATTTTGGAGTATAATTTTGGTTGATTATTTTGGAGTATAATTTTGGAGGGATTACTGTGGATGACTATTTTCTTGGATTATTATGATAAGTTATTTGCGTGAATGTAAATAATTCACGCAAATAACTTATCATAATAATCCACGAAAATAGTCCTCCACAGTAATCCCTCCAAAATTATACTCCAAAATAATCAACCAAAATTATACTCCAAAATAATCAACCAAAATTATACTCCAAAATAATCAACCAAATTTATACTCCAAAATAATCAACGAAAATTATATTCTGTAATAATGCAACACAATAACTGTAAATATTAATCCAACACAATAACTGTAAATAATAATCCAACACAATAAAATGTCAAATCAAATCAAAATCAAATGTTTATTCAGGTAAAGTACATACATACAAGGTGAGATACAAACATTGATGCATTTATAGATAGATTTAGTACATATAAAACCTAAAGCCACTATTAGGCAAAGCGTTTCGGGCAAACCATACATGGAAGTGCCAGGGATAAAACCCGGATCAAATTAATAATAATTATTCATAATAACTATCAATAATTATCTACTACAATAAACGTACCTAATAATCCAAAACAATAACCCTCCGCAATAGTCAACCAAAATAGTCATTCCAAAACAGAGATGCAGGACCAGAAAACAGGATTGGTTCAACATAAATTGTGATAGGGCCAAAGAGGATAAGGTAAGAAAATTGGTTAAATTTTGGAACAGGTAAATTACCTGCAAACATACCAGCATTACAAGCAAGGTAGAAACAATTACACAGCGGTGAGGAGGTAGAAAAGAACTTTGAGAAAGGTATAGTGGACAAATATAAAACAAATCCAGGCATTTTTTTTTTAATTAATTAAAAACAAGCTGCAGGTAAAGGATAAAATCCAGAGATTGAGAACGGGGAACAGGACAATTGAGAATGGAAAAAGAAATGTGTGAAATGCTAAATGAACAGTTCCAAAGTGTGTTTAAACAAAATGAGGATTTCAGAGAGCTGGACCAAATACCAATTCCAGAGCACACAATAGAGGTATCTCGAGACAAAGTGAAAAAATTACTCAAGGGGCTAGGAAGAAATAAAGCAGTTGGCTTGCAGCGAGATTGTGCAACTGAACTGAGCACTCCAGTCCTATTAATATTTCAGACATCCTTGTGCACAGGAATCTTAGCAGATCTATGGAAAAGGCAAAAACAGTAGCCAATTTATAAAATTGATAGTCGAGAGGATCCTCCAAATTATAGACCCGTATCATTAACAAGCGAGGTAGTCAAAACACTAGAAAAAATAGTTAAAGCTAAATGGGTTGAACACCTCGAGAGTAATGACATAATAACGGACAGAAAGAATGATTTTCGAACTGGACGATCCTGTGTAACAAATCTAATTACTTTTTTATGATAGACTCACAGAGATAATACAGGAAAGCGGTGCCTGGGTTGACTGTGTGTCTCTGGACCTAAAAAAAATGTTTTTTGACAGAATTCCAAATCAGAGGCTGTTACGAACCCGACTCTACCATCGGAGCACGGAGCAGCGACGTCAACGCCATCTGTGAGTCCGCTCCCGAAACCCCCCACAACATGGACAACGCCATCTATTGATGACGGGAATATACCGGCAAGATTCGCTAGATTTCTGTCATAGTCGGCTCGTAAGGTAGCTGGTGCTGACCTCTAGTGAGGTGGCGTTTAGATAAGCAGCGCCATCTGTCATAAGTGGAGTTGAATGTATGTATTTAAGCCAGTAAGTGATGTTTCCTACTGGTCCCATGTAGTGTCCCAGTATACAGATGACGTGTCTATATTCACAGAGTCAACGTAGGGCTGCTGTGATGAAAGGACAGGCAGTCTACCCAGAGCAGCCAAGGTCTCTACACCAGTCTGCTTTACGAAAGCAGTGAGCCGTCGCCGGAAGAGATCTGTAAAGTGTTCTACTGTCTGCCTGTAGAGTGGCAGTGACGGGATTCGCTGTACCCGGGGTTGGCTAGTAGAAGAGATAACTGACTGAGGTGCCGAAGAGGGGAGTAACCAGCGAGTTGCACGAAGCTCCTGCCTAGGGCCTGCTACCCTATTATCTGCAAGTAAAGTGGCCCAGCAGCGCAAGGCTGATTGGTACCTGCCAGCAACGGGCTGGACTGTGGTTGTGGGCCTTCACGAAGAGGCACTTAGTGGGATTGTGGTTTGGCTGGCCCGTGGCCAGGGTAGACTTATTGTTGTTTCCTGGTACCTACTGAGAGTAGTACCACGGATGAGGAAACACGGTACAAGACTGCATCGATTGAGCTTTGCCGAGTGTTTAGTGTCTTCTGAGAGGGACGTTGGTGTACATATAGTGTAGTAATACTTCCTTTTAAGAGTTATATATATATATATGATGATGGAAAAATAATTATATTTGGATGAAGTGAATAACTGTTGTATTTAATGTACCTCCCCGTTTTGTTTTACTTGTATTACTGAGCTCACCCCTTCAAAGCCACTACTAACTTGGGGCCCGATACCAGAACTTTCGTACCACCAGAAAGAACCGGGTGCGTCCCATTATGACCGTAACAGAGGCATTTCTGGAACCTAGAATATGCTGGCGGGGTGACAGGAAGACTTCTGTCATGGATGGAAAGTTTTCTAACTGAAAGACAGATGAGGGCATTAATCAGAGACAATGTCTGAGGAGAGTTACTAGTGGAGAACCACAGGGTTTAGTTCTTGAACAATCATCGTCAGCCCTCCATAATTATGTAGCACAGTAAACCTACAACTTAATCCACCAAAATAAGCCCCCATAATAATCCTCATCAGTAACCTTTAATAATAAACATCAACAATAACCCTTCAAAATTATCCTCATCATTAACATTCCATAATTATCCATAACAATAAGCCTCCATAATTTTCCAACAGAATAATCATCAAAATAATCCTTCACAATAACCCTTAATAGTTATCTACAACAATAACCCTATATAATAATACTACTACTCAACAATTGCTTTTAAAATAATAATAATCAACAATAACTCTCTCTAATAACACACAACAATCACCCTCCATAATAATAACCCTCAATATTCCTCCTTAATAAACCACCAAAATAACCCTCAATACTAATGAAGCACAATAAACCTTCATAATAATCCATCACAATAACCCTACATAATAACCCTGATCAATAAACCTCCATAATAACCCTAAACAATGAACCTCCATGTTTATTTCCCACAATAACTTCAATAATCTACCAAAATTACCTTCAATAATTATACAATTCTAATAATATTTCACCACAGTAAACTTCCACAATATTCCAACAGAATAATCCTACATAGTAAACCATTATAATAATTTTCCAAATATAGGATGAAAAAAAAACAAAAAGGAAGAATTGTCCACTTGTTTGGGCTGGAGCAGACGACCGTTCGGACCCCCGGCGGCAGACCCCACTCTGAGGCCGTGACTCTTCCTAATTAGTCAAGACTCACCAAGTATTATATAGACCTTCATCTCAAGTGACACTGAGAGACCATGTATTCGCTTTAATTACCAGTCACACCATGAACATTCATCTAAAGGAAGTGATAACCTTGCAGGAGTGAAAACTGCCCTCATGGTACTTAACAGAGAAATCTTAATACAATACTCCTATTATGGTAAGAATGAAAGCGATCACTCGTGACACGACTGTTATGACCTTTGGGTCATCAGAGGTCACCCGTGTTAGTGTTTGCTTATATTACCATTAATACATGTTCAAATGATATATTCTTTTTATTAAGATATGAGTCATAATAACTGTTCATGATATTTCGGGATATCTAGTTTCACCGAATATCACTTAGCCAGTTTATTGTCAGGGAGCCATGTGATCACATTGTCATGTATACTGTAGAACTCTCTAGACTGACAGCCACGTGGTCAGGTGGAGTGGCTGCTCCTGCATCAACAAGGTTCTATTTTTTGTAATTAGCTTGTGTGGCAACCAAGTAGTCATGTATATTGTACCTTCCTAGTTGTGATTGCGGGGGTTGAGCTTCTGCTCCTTGGTCCCGCATCTCAGCTATCAATCAGCTGATTCACATGTTTGTGGGCCTATTGGGCTCCATCATATCTACATTTGTAACTCTGTTTGGAGTTTGCCTCCATCACGTCATTTCCAAATGTATTCCATTTGTAAATAATCCATGCAAATAACTTTTCTTAACAATCCACGAGAATAGCCCTCCACAATAATCCACAAAAATAATAGTCCAAGTAATCTACCGAGATAGCGTTTTGTAATAATCCAACACAATAACTCCAAATAATAATCCAATACATTAACTCAAAATAATAATCTTATACAATAACGCTAAATAACAATCCAACTGTCGGACAATCTGACACCATTTAATAAGATTACATGAAAGCAGATAACATTGTTGCTGCGTTGTATACACATGTTACCCATAGAAAATGTAACTTGTAGTGGAATTTTCCGTCTATAGAGAACGGGATATCATTGCCACATACTATTATAAATTCAGCACCTATTATGCTGGGAATTATTCTTAAGTTCATTAGTCTTTGGACTTTACCATCATAAAACCAGTTGAAATCTAAATTTGTCAGCTGATTATATTTCTCCAGTAGCATTATACTAAGGAGATTACAGCTGACTACCAGCTGATTAATTACTGACTAGATTACAGATGACTAATATTTACCAATTGCCAACCCACAACAGGGTAGGATATTACCATTGATTAGTTGAACTATTTATTGTTCATCCTAGTCCCATTATTACCAAAGTCTAGTTGTACTATATTGAACAACCTAGCACCATTAATGAATGGTGCAGACCCTATTTTGGGTGTAATTTTTATCAACTCGAGTTGAGTTGTGTATATATAATAATTTACTTATGATCATTAAACCTTTGAGTGATTAATTAGTGTCGATACCATCCTAGGGTGATATAGAAGAGCTAAGCTAAAGGTACTTCCTGTGACACTGGTTTATCACTCAAATCATTAGTGTGTATGATTGTATATATATAATGTGTATTAATTTTAAGTGCTAACCTCTAGTAGAGGTAGGATTACATCCTAGTGAGCGCAGAAATTTTACCCTAGGCTACCATCAGTGCTTGTTCAGTATTATGAGCGACCCAAGTACAAGCCCCACAAGGCTTTACCAACTAGCCAATATGGATAATGCAGGGAAAATGAAAAGAACCATTGCAGGTCTTAAAGGCCACTTAACAAGACAGATCAAGAAATGTGAAGATTTGTCACAACAATCTCAAGTTGATTATGTTGACCTGGAAAGCTATTATCAAGCAGCTGCAGGTAAATTTGAGCAAATCAAATGCCAAATAGCTCTCCTTGTGGGGACAGACTACTACCATCAATTCATTGGTAGCCCTACTAAACATCAGGGAATAACCATGTTAAATTCTGCAGGAGGTAAATTACTCTCAGGCCCAGTATCAAGCCTGAGGAGACCTATGGCTGCAGATAAACAATACCAGTAGATATCTAAATTTGTCAGCTGATTATATTTCTCCAATAGCATTATACTAAGGAGATTACAGCTGACTATAGTAACAGAGGTTGATGTTAATATCATCATTTAAAGCTGAAGATGAGTTCATGAGGCCTCAGTGGCAAATCAGTGAACAGTAGCTTAAAACAGCTACAAGTCACTGCGACCAATGTCACTGAACCCGCTGCAGTCACAGAACCATTCTTTACTTTAATGATGGGCTATTCAATCCTTTGAATCAATTAACTAAATTAAACCCCAATAAATCTGATGACTGATTTTGATACATTTATTATTTAATCAAGATATATTCCATGGGCCTCAGTGTATATATATCAGTGACCCGTTACCTGAACAAGTTTCAAGTTATATCTAATGTCACTGATCTCACTGCAGTCCTTGAATCATACTTGACTGTAGTACTTGATCACATTCAGACTTCTGGGTTAAATAATATGTAATTAGGCTTGAATTTTAGCCTTTCAAGAGTTAATAGGGAAATTAAATCGCATTAGACTTCTAACCCCTGCAACTCTAGTACGGGACATCCGTCCTGTACGAACAGACGCACAAATGTGTGATTACTAACTACTAACATCAAATTAATCTAATAATTCGAAGGAGGAGTATCGGTGTTCTTCTGTTCTAAATAGGACTTCGACCTGTGAGCAGCCCCTGGGGAATTATGTCGGAAAATCCGACACCATTTAATAATATTACATGCAGGCAGATACTATTGTTGCTGCGTTGTATACACAAGTTACTCATAGGAAATGTAACTTGTAGTGGAATTTTCCGTCTATAGAAAACGGGATATCATTGTTACATACTATTATAAATTCACCACCTATTATGCTGGGAATGATTCTTAAATACATTAATCTTTGGACTTTACCATCATAAAACCATCTTATTTTAAAAACCTTAATTATCAATATTAAAATAGAGTAAATGTTGTGGGAACCGACCTTTGAGATTTATATTTATTTAATTTATATGAATTTATATAGAATTTATATTTATGTTAATTTGTATACTTCGATAGCAATTTGTATGATGATAAGTGGACTGTATTTCTGCAATAATATCACAAATCGATCCTCTACACATTAGGGGGGTTTATATTGAATTTATATATATGCAGCCAATCAAACTACCGTATTAACTACACATTAGTTTACATTGAAGAGGTTCCTTATCTTATTGTACAGCAGGCCTTAGTCCACCAGGTATAACTAGGATGTAGACACCAAATTATCCTCTTTGAGGTAGCTTCCAACATCCAGTAACTGATGCACAAAGACTTGCTTCCTCGTCTTTACCTGTCAAAAGGGCGCTAGCTATGAAGCCAGAATCCTAATATATGACAGCTATATCAGAGAAAACACTGTACAAGGAACCATAAAGACCTAGGCTTAATTACCTTGTTTGAGTCGATCATTTGTGATCTAACAGGACCACCCAATATCTATTGACATTAATGGCCATAAATGAAAGATAAACGGGTTTCGAAAAGACACTTCCCTTGAGATTGATGACAGCGTGTTGATGATGGCAGATCACTACTCTGATCTTCCATAACACTTCGTCCAAGAGAATTTATAGGAGCCGTAATTCGCTCCACGACTCTGTGGTCTTAAACAATAACAATGGCTGACCACTCCCTCACAACTGACGCTACTGGCCTACATTGTCCAGATGACAGTAAGTATTAGAAGGGTCACATTTACTCTATTTTAATTCTGATAATTAAGTTAATTTATATGAGATGTTTTTATGATGGTAAAGTCCAAAGACTAATGTATTTAAGAATAATTCCCACCATAATAGGTGGTGAATTTATAATAGTATGTGGTAATGATATCCCATTTTCCATAGACAGAAATTCCACTACAAGTTACATTTTCTATGGGTTAACTTGTTTATACAACACAGCAATATTATCTGCCTGTATGATATTAGTAATTAAATGGTGTCGGATTTTCCGACAAATGTGACCCTTCTATCACTTTCTGATATCTGGACAATGTAGGCCAGGCGTCAGTAGTGAGGAGGGAGTGGTCAGCCATTGTTATTGTTGTTTAAGACCAGAGTCGTTGGAGCTAGTAACTGCTCCTATAAATTCTCTTGGACGAAGTGTGACGAAGATCAGAGTAGTGGTCTTCCATCATCAACACGCTGTTAGCAAATACAAGGGAGGTGTCATTCCGAAACCCGTTTATCTATTCATTTATGGCCATTAATGTTAGGTAGATATTGGGTGAGCCGGTGAGATCACAAATGATCGGCTCAAACTAGGTAATTAAGCCTTGGTCTTTATGGTTCATTGTACAGTGTTTTCTCTCTTATAGCTGTCATATATTAGGATTCTGGCTTCATAGCTAGCACCCTTTTGACAGGTCAAGAAGAGGAAGCAAATTTTGTGCTCCAGTTACTGGGTGATGGAAGCAGCCTCAAAGAGGATAATTTGATGTCTACATCCTAGTTATATCTGGTGAACTAAGGGGGCATATTCCGGTTAAATTAAAAGTTGTTCAATTTGCTTATAAATTTATTTATGAAATGGTTATAGAAAGGGCTGCAACTGATCCAAGTTTCACCATCACACCCCAAACAGAAAAGGAGAAAAAAAATACACAACGTATTATGCAACAAATTTTCAACATTCTCAAATAATCTCAGGGAACACATGTGTCAACTAAATTGTCTACTATGTGCTGTAGAAGCACCAACTCTTGTAATAATTGTAATATGTATGTGCAGGATATATATATGTAAAAAAATTTTTTTTCTTTTTTTTCGTTTTTTTCAATTTTTTTTTCGTTTGTTATCAGGGGATTTGCATGGAACTTGCACACCTTGCTCAATGGATGCCTATCTGCAAGGGTGCCAATTATGAACGAAATCTGTCGAAGTCAAGCTCAGCTACAGGTGGCCGAACTTTGATCTTTATTTTACTCAGGTAATTAATTTACAACTTCAAAGTACTTCATAGCTTTCATTTATTAATCAATTTACATGCAAATTACACCTTATATGTAGAGTTTGTGCATCTACAGCACATAGTAGACATTTTAGTCCAAAGTCCATTTGTTGATTTTATAAAAATTTATAAACATCATATATTGCATATTTTTGGAAGGGTAACTTTGAATAATTATATTATTGCACTAAACACGTTTTTGATAAAACTACTCACAGCAATCCTTTATTATGTGCTAAATGTAATATCTGAGTGTTATAGAAAGGATTTTAGTTGACACATTTGTTCCCTGAGAGTATTTGAAAATGTTGAAAATTCGTTGCATAATACGTTGTGTATTTTTTTTCTCCTTTTCTGTTTAGGGTGTGATAGTGAAACTTGGACCAGTTGCAGCCCTTTCTATATCCATTTCATAAGTAAATTTATAAGCAAATTGAACAACTTATAATGTAACCATATTATGGCCCCTAAGGCCTGCTGTATAAATAAGATAAGGAACCTCCTCAATGTGTACTAATGTGTAGATAATACTGTAGTTTGATTGGCTGCATATACATAAATTCAATATAAACCCCCCTAATGTGTAGTTGATCGATTTGTGAGATTATTGCAGAAATACAGTCCACTTAACATCATACAAATTGCTATCGAAATATATAAATTAATGTAAATATAAATTCTATATAAATTCATATAAATTAAATAAATATAAATCTCCAAGGTCGGTTCCCACACCAACACAATAAATGTTAATAATAGTTATTCATAATAACCATCAATAATTATCTACTACAATAAACGTACCTAATAATCCACAACATTAATCCTCCGCCAATTGTCAACCAAAATAGCCCTCCACAATAATCACAAAAATAACTCTTCAAATATTAGCCACAATAATAACCGTCCATAATAATCCTCAGCAATAACCCTTTTTAATAATACAGCACTATAACCCTCACTAATTACCCACCAAAGTAATACTTTGTAACATGCCTCCCCAAAAAACTCCATAATAATACAAGAGAATAATCCCCCATAATAATCCATCACAATAACCTTTCATAGGTATCCACCACAATACCTCTCCATAGTAATCTTCAACAGGTACCGTTCATAATAATCCTGAAGATTAACCCTCTATAATAATCCACCAAAACTTTTTCTCATAATAATTCACCTTAATAAAATTCATAATTATGCAATGTATTTATCCTCTTAATAATCATCCACAATAACTCACCATAATAACCATAATAATTTCTTATATTATCCTCCTTCATGATATTCTACAATAACCCTCCATATTAATTCACCAAAATAACCATCAACAATAATCCACCACAATAACTCTCCATAATAATTCCTCACATTAACCCTTCCTAATAAGCAACTACAATAATCCTCAATTATATTAGAGCACAATAACCCTCCTCAAACATATACAACAATAACTCTCCATAATAATCCACCAGAATAACCTGTTATAATAACCAATAACAATAACTTTCCAGAATAATCCACAAAAAATAAACCTCCGTAATAATCTACCACAATAACTCTAGGAATTAATCCACCTAAATAACCCATCAAATTATTCTTCTGAAATAATCTTCTAAATAATTGCCATTAACACCATTAATAATAATTCCCCACTTTATCTCTGAAAATTATTTACTACAATAACCGTCCCTTAAAATTCACCACAAATACCCTCATTGCAATAAAATCACAATGGTATCATATATCAATGGTAATAAATTTGGGATATTGTAATGACTTGTGAAGTTTAAGTCACTCCATTGCTTCAAAATGATATTCATTGTCTTATCATGTCATTGTGATTTCATTATGATCTGAGTCTATTGTAAGAGTGTAAAAGTCATTACCATAGGCCAGAGTGTGGTCGGGTTGGCTGTAAAACCCTGGTTAGGCTCCGGTTTGGGGCCTCCAGATAATTCCAATAAATTCAGCAAAGTTCTGGCTTGGTCGACTTATCTTTCGTAATAATCTTCCTCGACGTCAGTATGTGTTATTGTAACCCGTTTCTTTGTTATTGAATAAGAAAAAATTCTTTTTCCATATGAATATATTATGAGAAAAAAAATATAATATGGAACCATGTTGCAGCTCCTTGTGTGGAATTTATATTAATAGGGTGAAAAAAGAAAGAGGAAGAACACCTCATGACGTGGTCTCGACCAGACGACCGTCCGGCCACCGGCGGCAGACCCCACTCTGAGGCTGTGAGTCTTCCTAATTAGTCAAGACTCACCAAGTATTATATAGACCTTCACCTCAAGTGACCCCGAGAGACTATACATACGCTTTAATTTCCAGTGACACCAAGAACATTCATCTGAAAGAAGTGATAACCTTACAGGAGTGAAAACTGCCCTCATGGTACTTAACAGATAAATCTTAATACAACACTCCGCTTATGGTGTTACGGACCCGAATCCAGCGTCCGAGCCTGGAGCAGTGACGACCACGCCATCTGTGGGTCAGCTCCCGAAACCCCCTCCAAATGGACGCCTGCCACCTAGTGAGGACGAGATATACAAGCCACAAGGGCTAGTTTCCCGTCCTGATCAGCTCATAACACAGCCGCTGCTGACCCCTGGTGAGGTGGAGCTTAGACAGCAACGCCATCTATGGAGTGGATACGTCGGGCGTTCGTGTCTAAGCCTGTAAGTAAGGTGTCCTAGTGTGTCCCTGTTACTGATGACGTGTCTGATTACAGAGTCGACCTGGGACTGCTGAATCGGGCAGTGGAGGAGTCTACCCAAGGCAGTCGTCTCGTCTCCAAGTGTTTGCTGCAGCAGCTGTGAGTCGTCCCCGGATGAACACTGTGGTGTTAACCTGCCTGTGAAGTGGCAGTTGAGGGATTGTTATACCCGGGACTGACTGGTGGAGACGCTTAACCACTGGGGAGTTGTGGCAAGGAGAGTGATCTGTGGGATCACACGAGGCTCCTGACTAGGGTTCGCTACCTTAGTATCGATCGTGGAGTGGCCTAACCAGCGTTGCTGTTTGGAACCTGCCAGCTGCCGGCTGGACTTGTGGTTGAAGGCCTCCACGACGGTGCCCCCAGTGGAACTGTGACTTGACTGGCCTGTGGCCAGGGTAGACTCAAGATTCTCGAAGGATTCGTCGTGAGGCCACAAGAGCACCAAGAGCTTAGCATCGTGAGCACCGTGAACGTCTAGAGTCTTCAGAGGAAGACTACGTTGTGCATTCTAGTGTTTATACCCCCCCCCCCCCCGTGTAATCATTTATATAGTATTTATGGTGATGGTGTTAATTATATTATTAAGTTTTTGACTTTATTTCCCTTCCCTTTTTATTTTACTTGCGTTACGGATCATATCCCTTGAAAGCCACTACTAGCTTGGGGCCGGATACCCTACCTCTAACAACATCAGAGAAAGAACCCGATTGCGACCTGAAAGGGCCGTAACATATGGTAAGAATAAAAGTGATCACTCGTGACACGACTCTTATGACCTCTGGGTCATCAGAGGTCACCCATTGTTTGTGTTTACATATATTACCATTAATCCACATTCAAATGATTTACTCTTTTTATTAAGATATCAGTCATAATCACTGTCATTGATATTATGTGATATCTAGTTTCACGTGATATCACTTAGCCAGTTTATTGTCAGGGAGCCACGTGATCACTTAGTCATGTATTCTGTAGAGCTCTCTGGACTGACAGCCACGTGGTAATGTGGAGTTGTTGCTCCTGTTGAAGATGATGATTCTCTTAATCATCCACAATAAATCACCATAATAATAATTCACAAAAACTCACCATAATAATTTCTTACAATAACCTCTTTCATGATATTCCACAATAACACTCCATATTAATTCACCAAAATAACCATCAACAATAAGCCACCACAATAATTCTCCTTAATAATTCCCCACATTAACCCTTCCTAATTAGCCACTATAATAATCCACACTTACATTAAACCACAATAACCCTCCTCATTAATCTACAACAATAACTCTCTGTAATAATCCACTACAACAACCTGTTGTAATAACCAATAACAATAACTTTCCATAATAATCCACCAAAATAAATCTCGAAAATAATCTACCAAAATAACTCTAGGATTTAATCCACCACAATAACCCTTCAAAATAATCTTCTGAAATAGTTTTCTAAGTAACTACCACTAACACTATTAATAATAATTCACCACTTTAAGTTTCCAAATTTTTTTCCACAATAACCCTCCCCTAAAATTCACCACAATTACCTTCATTGTAGTAAAACCACAATTGTGTCATATATCAATGAAAATAATTTAGGGTAATGTAGTGACTGGTGGAGTTGAAGTCACTCCATTGTCTTAAAATGATATTCATTGATGTAACATGCCATATTGATGTATCATGCCATTGTGATTTCATTCTGATCTGAGTCTATTGTAAGAGTGTGAACATCATTACCGAAGGCCAGAGTGTGTTCGTGTTGGCTGTAAAGCCCTGGTTGGGCTCCGGTTCTGGGATTCCAGAATCTTCCAATAAATTCAATAGAGTTCTGGCTTGGTCGACTTATCTTTCGTAATAATCTTTCTCAACATCAGTATGTGTTATTGCAACCCGTTTCTTAGTTATTGAATAAGTAATAATACTTTTTTCCATATTAAATATGGGTTGAGCTTCTGCTCTTTGGTCTCGTATTTCAACTGTCAATCTGGAGGATTCACATGTTTTGGGCCTATTGGGCTCCATCATATCTACAATTGTACATATGTTTGGATTCTGCCTACACCACATCACTTCTAAATGCATTCCATTTGTAAATTATCCACTCAAATAACTTATCTTAATAGTCCACGAAAATAGCCCTACACAATAATCCTCAAAAATAATACTCCATATTAATCAACCAAAATAAAATTTTGTAATAATCCAACACAATAACTCTACATAATAATCCAACTCAATAACTCTAAATAATATTCCTCTGCAATAATTCTATTATTAGTCCAACACAGAAACTCTAAATAATAATCCAACACAATAACTCTAAATATTTTTCCAACACGATAAATATACATATTAATTATTCATAATAACCATCAATAATTATCTACTATAATAAACGTGCCTAATAATCCTCAACAATAATCCTCCGCAATAGTCAACGAAAATAGCCCTCCACAATAATCACAAAAATAACTTTCAAGATATAAGTCACAATAATAACCGTCTTTCATAATCCTCAACAATAACCCTTTATAATAATCCAGCACTGTAACCGTCAATAATAACCCACCAAAGTAATCCTTCATAATAAAAATTCTTAAAAAAAACCTCCATAATAATACATGAGAATAATCCTCCATCATAAACCATCACAATAACCTTTCATAGGAATCCACCATAATACCTCTCTGTAGTAATCTTCAACAGTTACCGTTCATGATAAGCCTTAAGGGAATAACCCTCAATAATAATCCATCAAAATTTTTCCTCATAATAATTCACGCCAATAAAATTCATAATTATGAAATATAATAATCTTCTTAATAATCATCCACAATAACTCACAATAATAATTTCTTACAATAATCTCCTTCATGATTTTCCACAATTATTTCTCCATATTAATTCATGAAAAAACCAATCAACAATAATCCACCACAATAACTCTCCATAATAAATCCCGACATTACGCCTACCTAATAAGCCTCTAGAATAATCCTCAATTATATTAAACCACAATAACCCTCCTCAATAATCTATAACAATAACTCTCCGTAATAATCCACCAATATAACCTGTTATAATATCTAATAACAATATCTTTCCAGAATAATCCACCTAAGTAAACCTCCATAATAATCTACCACAATAACTAGGAATTAATCCACCAAAATATCCCTTCAAAATAATCTTCTGAAATAACCTTGTAAATAATTACCACTAACACTATTAATAATAATTCACCACTTTACTTTTCAAAATTATTTACTACAATAACCCTCCCTTAAAATTCACCACAACAACCAACATTGTAGTAAAATCACAATGGCATCATATATCAATGGAAATAATTTTGGGGTAATGTCGTGACTTGCAGAGTTCAAGTCACTCCATTGTCTTAAAATGATTTTCATTGATATTTCACGTCATTGTGATTTCATTGTGATCTGAGTCTATTGTAAGAGTGTGAACGTCATTACCGAAGGCCTGAGTGTGGTCGATTTGCCTGTAAAACCCTGGTTGGGCACCGGTTTGGGACCTACAGATCCTTCCATTAAATTAAAGAAGAGTTCTAGCTTGGTCGACTTGTCTTTTGTAATAATCTTTCTCATCATCAGTATGTGTTATTGCAACCCATTTTTTTTGTTATTGAATAAGAAAAAATACTTTTTCCATATGAAATATTATGAGACAAAAATTATAATATGGAACCATGTTGCAGCTACTTGTGTTTACTTATTAATTGATTTCCTGTGTTTGGAATTTATATTTATAGGTTGATAAAAGAAAAAGGAAGAACACCTAATATTGGGGGCTCGAGCTGATGACCGTCTGGCCACCGGCGGCAGACCCCACTCTGAGGCCGTGACTCTACTTAATTAGTCAATACTCACTAAGTATTATATAGACCTTCACCTTAAGTGACCCCGAGAGACCATGTATGCGCTTTAATTTCCAGTGACATCTAGAACATTCATCTGAAAGAAGTGATAACCTTACAGGAGTGAAAAATGCCCTCATGGTACTTAACAGAGAAATCAGAAAAAAACTCTCATCTTATGGTAAGAATGAAAGCGATCACTCGTGACACGACTGTTATGACCTCTGGGTCATCACAGGTCACCTATCTCCCAGCAAGCAACACACGGACAAAGGAAGAACTGTATGACAAACGAGAGGGGCCTCATGATAGTCATGAGAAAGATTATAGTAAAAACAGATATAGATAAATGACGATTGTTGGTCCTCGGGGACTTCAATTTTAAAGAACTAGACTGGGAGGCGTACAAAGCAGGAACGGAGAACATTTCGACCATCAGATTTGTAAGCCTCATTCTGGAGACATTCATGTATCATCACGTCAAGCAGGCCACGAGAATGAGGGAAGGGGATGTTCCGTCAATACTTGATTTAATATTCATCTGGAAAGAAGAAGAGATATTTGACATCTAGTACCGCCCTCCCTTGGGAAAGAGTGATCGTGTCCTGTCGTAAATTAAATGCTTTGCGATACGTTCTATAATAGAATTGGGACATTGAAACCTTTATTAAACTCGATTTCAAGAGAGAACACTGTGGGGAACTTAGAAAATTCTTTAATGAGTTTAAATGGACAGACTTGTTGCTAGGCAAAGAGGTAAGTGACATGTATTCCAAATTTTGCGAAATATACGATGAAGGAACACAACATTTATATCAAAACAGAGATGCAGGACCAGAAAACAGGATTGGTTCAACAGAAATTGTGATAGGGCCAGAGAGGACAAGGTAAGAAAATTGGTTCAATATCAGAACAGGTTCAATACCTGCAAAAATACCAGCAATACAAGCAAGGGAGAAACATTAAAACAGGGTTGAGGAGGTAGACAAGAACTTTTGGAAAAGTATAGCGGACAAATATAAAACAGATCCAGGCATTTGTTTAAATTAATTAAATGCAAGCTGCATGTAAAGGATAAAATCAAGAAAGTGAGAACGTGGAAAAGGACAATTGAGAATGGAAAAAGAATTGTGTGAAATGCTAAATGAACAGTTCCAAAGTGCGTTTGTACAAAATGAGGATTTCAGAGAGCTGGACCAAATACCAATTCTAGAGCACGCAATTCAGGTATATCAAGATAAAGTGAAAAAATTACTTGTTACGGCCCTACTGGGACGCAACCGGGTTCTTCTCTGATGGTAGTAGAGCTTGGGAATCCGGCCCCAAGTTAGTAGAGGCTTTCAAGGGGTGAGCTCCCTAATACAAATGAAAACAATAAGGGAGGTATACAAGTATACTAAATTATAAGAATATTCCTTCAAATATATTTTCCACTACCATATATATATATATACAGTCACAAATGGGATTATAACACAAAATATGTACAGTTCCGTCTTCTTCCGAAGACACTGGATACACGGTCACGCTCACTCTGGGTAGCCCTGGTTCCTTCTTTTGTGGCCCACGATTTATCCACGATGACTACTACAAATCTACCCTGGCCACAGGCCAGCCAAATCAGAGTCCCACTGGGTGCTTCGTCGTGATGGCCTTCAACCACAATCCAGTCTGTAGCTGGCAGGTACCGATCAGCTCCGCTGTGTAGGCCACTCCACGACCGATACTAGGGTTGCGAGCCCTAGGCAGGAGCCTTGTGTGATCCCGCTGATCACTCTCCTCACTAAGCACCACAGTGGCTAGTCTCTTCCACCAGCCAGCCCCGGATAAGGCGATTCCCAACACTGCCACTCCTCAGGCAGGCTATTACTCTCGACAGAGTTCGTCCAGGGGTGGCTCACAGCTTCTTCAGCAGACTGGCGAAGAGACCTTGGCAGCCTTGGGTACACTGATCAATCGTCCAATACAGCAGTCCCAGGTCGACTCTGCAATCAGACACGTCATTAATACTGGGACGCTCTAGGGAACCTCACTTACAGGCTTAGACACAAACGTCCACCTCTTCATTCCATAGATGGCATTGCTGTCTAAGCGCCAACTCACCAGAGGTCAGCAGCGGCTATGTTACGAGCTGATTAAGACGGGAATCCAGCAACTGTGGCCGGTATATCCCGTCCTCACTAGATGGCATTGTCCATTTGGAGTGGGTTTTGGGAGCGGACTCACAAATGGCGTTGTCGTCACTGCTCCGTGCTCCGACGCTGGACTCTGGTCCGTAACATTACTCAAGGGGCTAGGAAGAAATAAAGCAGTTGGCTTGTTGCAAGAATGTGCAACGGAACTAAGCATTCCACTCCAATTAATATTCCAGACATCCTTGTGCACAGGAACCTTAGCAGATATATGGAAAAAGGCAAACGTAGTACCAATCTATAAAAATGATAACCGAGAGGATCCTCTAAATTATTGACCCGTATCATTAACAAAAGAGGTAGTCAAAACACTAGAAAAAATAGTTTAAGCTAAATGGGTTGAACACCTCGAGAGTAATGACATAATAACAGACAGACAGTATGGTTTTCGAACCAGATGATCCTGTGTAACAAATCTACTTACTTTTTATGATAGAGCCACCGAGATAATACAGGAAAGTGGTGCCTGGGTTTACGGTGTCTTTCTGGACCTAAAAAAAATGGCTTTTGACAGAGTCCCACATAAGAGGTGGTTCTGGAACCTGGAACATGCCGGCGGAGTGTCAGGGAGACTTCTGACACGGATGAAATATGTTCTAACTGACAGATTGATGAGGACATTAATCAAAGACAATGTATCTGACTGGAGGAGAGTTCCTAGTGGCGAACCACAGGGTTTAGTTCTTGAACAAGCATCGTCTCCCCAAATAATTATCCAGCACAGTAAACCTACAACTTAATCCACCAAAATTTGCCCCTATAATAATCCTCAATATTAACCTTTAATAATAAACTTCAACATTAACTTTAATTGAAACTTCAACATTACCCTTTAATAATGAACTTCAACAATAACATTTCATAATCATCCTCAACAATAAGCATAAATAATAATCGATAACAATAATCCTCCTTAATTTTCCAACAGAATGATCATCAAAATATTCCTTCATAAAAACCCTTAATAGTAATCCACAACAATAACCCTATATATTAATAATAATTATCAACAATTACCTCTATAATAATAATTTAATCAACAATAACACTCTCTAATAACACACAGCCATCGCCCTCCATAATAATAACCCACAATAATCCTCCTTAATAAACCACCAAAATAACCCTTAATAATAATCAAGCACAATAATCCTACATAATAATCCATCACAATAACCCTACATAATAACCCTCAACAATAAACCTCAATAATAACCCTGAACGATAACCCTCCATGTTTATCTCCTCAATAACTTCAATAATCTGCCAAAATCAACTTCAATAATAATACAATTCTAATAATAATTCACCACAATAAACTTCCATAATAATCCAATAAAATATTCTTCCATAGTAATCCATTATAATAGGTTTCCAGACATAGGTTGAAAAAACAAAACAAAAGGAAGAATTATAGCAATATTTGGGATCGAGCTGACGACCGTCCGGCCACCGGCGGTAGACCCCACTCTGAGCCTGTGACTCTTCCTAATTAGTCAAGACTTACCAAGTATTATATAGACCTTCACCTCAAGTGACCCCGAGAGACCATGTATAATTTTTAATGTCTCTTGGAATAACGTTGATGACTGTGGGAATACTTTTGATGACTCTGAGAATAACTTTTGGTAGCTCTGCGAATAACTTTAGAGGTCTCTGAGAATAACTTTTACGGATAAAGATGCCTGAGATTAACTTTTGAGGACGTGAGTAGTATTTGACGATTTTGAGTGTGTCTTTTATTGTGTCCTTGATGTATCGAAGAGTGTCTTTGATTTCTCGAAGAGTAACTTTGGTGTCACTGAGAGTGTCTTTGGCATCTTGAAGAGTGTCTTTGACTATATTTCTTACTTAACGACATATAATTTTATTTACGAAAGTGCTGAAAAAGTTACATTTGATTATTTATTTTAGCGAAGAGAAAGGTTACTTTAGTTAAGAACAGTGTTGGAAAAGAGGCTACACTTGACTATTTTCAGTTGAGAGAAGTGATTTTGAGAGTTAAGAAATGACAGGGAAACATGATGAAAGTGACTATTTTTAGTTGACTGATGAATACTTTTATTTAAAACAAAAAGACAAAAACATGATGAACATGGCTTTTTCTGTTGATTGGCGGATAATTTTAGATAAGAAATGACAATGAAACAAGATGAACACGGTTATTTTCTGTTGACTAGGGAATAAGTTTAGTTAAGAAATGATGAAAGTGATTATTTTTAGTTGATTGACGATGGATAAAGTTAGTTATGAACAGTATTGGAAAGTTTCCTTTGACAATTTTTAGCTAAGAGAAAGGTAATTTTATTTATGAACGGTGTTGAACGAGGCTAATCCTGACTATTTTTAGTTCAGTGGATAATAAGTTTAGTTGAGAAATGATGAAAGTGACTATGTTTTTAGTTGATTGACGATTGATTTTAAATAAGGAACGTTAAGAAAAGAATGTTTTGGTACATTTGATTTTTAAAGGAAATGGCGAACATAGAGAACATATGGGGAACATGGCAAAGAACATAGAAAACATGTAAGAAAAGTTAATGAATACAGTGAACATGAATACTGAGTATAAAAGTTGTACAGAGAACATGTAAGGGACTGTAATGAACAGGTAAGAACATGTAGTGGAGGAACGGAGGAAAACTGTAAACGTTAGGCTGAGAACATGTGCGAACGTGTAAAGGATTGAGTGAGATTGTAAGCGTCGGTACTGAGATGTGCGGAACACATGCAAGAACATGTAAAGTAGAAAGCATAGTGAGATGCAAGGCAAACATGCTGGGACTTGTAATGGAAGGAAGGAGTTGGGTATATTTACATATGAGTCATGTTAAAAAATGATAGGGGACACGGTAATAGTTGTTTAAGTCTTATATAAAATGGAAAGAACTAGAGAATATGTAAGACTAAGTACTGATCTGAACTTACAGAGAATATGCTATGAACGGGGAAAGAGTGTAAGCAAATTAACAGCTACATTTAAATTCATGAGACTTGGATGAGATGGAGGAAAGTGGGAGGGGGTGAAAAGATAATTACACAGGTGCAGTTATGTGATTACTCTGATAAAGAGTTAGGCTGGAGAGGGACTTGATCGGAAATATTTATGTTTGATGATCTAAGGCAGCGGAAATGGAGCTAAGGTCCTGATTAATTTTACTATGTTAGAAATATGGTGATCTTAAATCTCAGGTGATTTGGTCTGATAATAAAGAACTTGTACAAATGAGCTAAGCAGGGAACAAGATTTGAAACTCGGTAACTGAACTGGGTTTATTTACTGTGTTCGAAATACAGCAATTATAAATTTCAGGAAAATTTATTGGTTATTTCCAAAGATACGAGTGAGAGAACTATAGTGGGGGACGAGAGTTGGAGCTTGTTAACTGTTTTGATTTGGTTTACTACCTTTGAAGTATATCTGCTTTAAATATGGGGAAAATTGGTTTGTTACTAAAGAACTTGTACAAATGAACTAAGGTGGGGGACAAGAGCTGGAGCTCGATAACCAACTCGATCTTATTTACTGCATCTGAAATACAGAGGGTAAAAATTTCAGGGAAATAGGTCTGCTACTAAACAACTTGTACAAATGAACTACGGTGGAGGACAAGGGCCGGAGCTCAGTAACTGATTTGATCTTATTTACTGTGTCTGAAATATGACAAAAAATGTTTAAAATTTCAGGGGATTCTACTGCTAGTAAAGATGATACAGGGATACACTAAGGCGGGAAAGGAGCTGGAGCTTGCTTACTGACTAACAAATTTGATCTGGAAACGGTCTCTAATGAAAATTGATCTCTGAATATTTCTAGGTTCAAACTGAACTCTGTTATTTTTTTGGTCTTTATTGGACTCTGACAATATTTTAATTTCCTCCATAATAACTTTTAAGAATGCAGGTTTAAGAAAAATTCTGAAATATTTTGGTTTCATAGTGGACTCTGTCGAATTTTGGTATAAAATGGACTCTGATGATAATTGGTTTGAAAATGGACTCCGACGAATTTTGCTCACAAAGTGGACTCTGACTAATTTTCGTAGATTACAGGACTCTGAATATATTTGGGAATAAACTGGACTCTGAATATTTTTTGGCGCAAACTGGACTCTGAATATTTTTTGGCACAAACTGGACTGAGTATTTTAGGGGACAAACTGGACTCTGAATAATTTCTGCCTACAACTGGACTCTGGTGAAATTTGAGCTTAAACTGAACTCTGACAAGTTTCTGTTGTTAATTGGACTCTGAAGAATTTAGGTTAATAACAGGACTCTGTTAATTGCAGGGTAAAACTTGACTCTGATTATTTTAAGGCAAAAACTGGACTCTGATGAAATTTGAGCTTAAACTGTCTCTGACTATTTTTGGGCACAAACTGGACTCTGAAGATTTTTGCTCACAAAGTGACTCTGAATAATTTAGGTTAACAACAGGACTCTGGTAATTTTGAGGGGTAAAACTCGACTATGATTATTTTCAGGCATAAACTGGACTCTGATGAATTTTTGGTCTTAAATGTCTTGGCTGAGATGTTTGTTTTCTTTAACAAAATGTCTAACACAATATTCTCTGAAAATGGGTTTTGAAAACTGGTAAAATATGTCTGTAGAGTTCTACCTGGAAATGCTGTGTCCTAAAGGGGATTTTTCCTGAATTTTTCTATAACATTTTCCTACTTAATTTCTCCCATACAATCTTCTCTCTTAACATACATACAATTTCCCATACAATTTCTCTCTTAACAATCTTCTATGATCTCAGAAATTATTTTTCTCATAAGAATTCATTAATTCCAAATCAGTGACAGGCCAAATTCACCTAAAAACCCTGAAACGCAAATCGGGATATTTGAATTTCTCCCATACGAACTCTTAACAAACTTCTAAGACCTTATTTTCATCAAAAGAACTTTTAACAAACTTCTAAAATATCAGAAATTTTTTTCCTCATAAAATTTTTTTAATTCCACATCAGTGACTGCCCAAATTCACCTAGAAACCCTAAAGAGCTAAACAGGATTTTTTTTCCAAAACAAAAAATCCTCTTTAGCTCTTAATCCCTACTACTCTCATGATAGTTATGAGAGAGATTATAATAAAAGCAGATAAAGATCGATGACGATCGTTGGTCCTCGGCGAATTCAACTTGAAAGCAATAGACTGGTAGGCGTACGAAGCAAGAACGGAGAACATTTTGACAATCAGAATATGTTTTCTTCTTCTTTAATGATGAATTTTAAATCCAGTATTGACGGAACATCCCCTTCCCTCATTCTCGTGGCCTGCTTGACGTGTAGATACATGAATGTCTCGAGAAGTCTCATTCACGAGACATTCATGTATCAACACGTCAAGCAGGCCACGAGAATGAGGGAAGGGGATGTTCCGTCAATACTGGATTTAATATTCATCATTAAAGAAGAAGAAAACATATTTGACATCTAGTACCGCCCTCCCTTGGGAAATATTGATCGTGTCTATTTGTAAATTAAATATGCTTTGCGATATATTCAATAATAGAATTGGGACATTGAAACAGTTATTAAACTTGATTTCAAGAGAGAACACTCTGGGGAACTTAATTCTTTAATGTGTTCTTTCTTTAGAGAGATAAGAAAAATTCTTTAATGTGTTTAAATGGACAGACTTGTTGCTAGGCAAGGAAGTAAGTGAAATGTATTCCAAATTTTGCGAAATATACGATGAAGGAACACAATATTTATATCAAAACAGAGATGCAGGACCAGAAAGCAGGATTGGTTCAACAGAAATTGTGATAGGGCCAGAGAGGACAAGGTAAGAAAATTGGATCAATATAGGAACAGGTTCAATACCTGTAAACATACCAGCAATAGAAGCAAGGAAGAAACAATAACACAGCGGTGAGGAAGAAGAAAAGAACTTTAAGAAAGGTATAGCGGACAAATATAAAACAGATCAAGGCATTTTTTTTAAATTAATTAAAAGCAAGCTGCACGTAAAGGATAAAATCCAGAGATTGAGAACGGGGAAGAGGACAATTGAGAATGGAAAAGAAATGTGTGTAGTGCTTAATGAACCGTTCCAATGTGTGTTTGTACAAAATGAGGATTTCAGAGAGCTGGACCAAATACCAATTCCATAGCACACATTTATTGTATCTCAAGACAAAGTGAAAAAATTACTCAAGGGGCTTTAATGGTGCCTGAATCTTGCCTTGAATGAATCTTTTCTACCCTCCACCTTCTACTTTACTCAATACCCCAGACTAACACTGCTACAGTTCGGTATGACCCCCTCACTGAACTGCCAATAATATGTGCTGAATATTTAATGAAGAGGGCACAGCAAGAATAAGGGTTATTAATTTATTAATAATAATTAACAACTCAATTGACACTGCCACCACCTTCCCGATCAACTATACCTGAATGTGTATATCACCGATCCCTAAGGAAGGCAAGGAATCAGCAATCAAAGAACTCCCGGGTAATAGGTACTTTAGTAATAAATCTTGGGAATTAGTTTGTTTAATTTACTTTGCTTATTTAATTCCAAGGGCAATTTTAATATCCAATAAATGGAGGAGAATATGGGGGTTTCATAGTACCACACATATATAACGCAATTGAAAAATTGAAAAAATTTAAGTACATAAGGGACCGAAATTACTAAACAATCAAAAACTTTAATACTATATTTAAATTAAAAAAATTTAACACATATACTGAAATCAAATGAACATATACTCTACTCTATTATCCTAAGAGGCAAAGTGGATATCTACCGAGGACATGAATACTCAAGTGCACAATACCTTAAACTGCACTGAGGCTAAGATGTCGATGGCTGCCCTCAGCCCTTTTGATGCGGGCCTGAGTCCCTATTCCCTATACTCTCCCAGAACACACTACTGAAATTATGTTTCACCAACTTTCCGGTGATAAGGATTGCTACTCCCAAAATCTAGTACAGCCCCTAGGGCTCCTCCCGTTATTTGGCTATGGTCAACCATTTAAAACTAGGCCTGAGGTCTGGCTCTCTAGGGCCAATGAAGACATGGCATTTATTTACCGCCAATCACCTTCTATGATCAGCGGTGAAAGGATACATGAAATTTTTGAAGATTGAGTTAGCTCTCACCAGATAATTGAAGGGAACAAGGTGCCTCCATATTGGACTACCCGAGCCTAGTGTACCTCCGAGCAATGTTTACAAAACTGATAAATTATGTTCAACCCCGTCTCCTCCAAGATAAAGTGTAGGGACATTTGACTCACCTGGTATGGAGGGAGGAACCGGTGAGGGGGAAGAGTGGGAATTGAGAGGTGGATGGAGAGGGAAATCTGAGTGGGGAGAACTGAGTGGGGAAGCAAATGTACCACGAGGGCCAGCTAGCACGACCACCCTCAAGTCCCTCCCACCCTCTTGGCCCGTGACAAATGGGCGAATTGGGGGTGAAGAGGAGGAGCCGAATGACGGGCAAGGGAAGAGGGAGAAAAGGGGATAAAAGGAGAAGGAAGGAGGGGAGAGGTGAGAACCATGATCTGAGCACCAGATCATTACAACTCCCTTCCTTAGAAATTAAGAAATTTGTGTTTAAAGTGTTTTAAAGCACAAATTTCTTATCGTGAAAATCCTGCCCTACCATAACCATTAACTCTAAAAACAAATCTTTGCAGATATATGGAAAAAGGTAAACATGGTACCAATATATAAAAACGGTACTCGAGAGGATCCTCCAAATTATAGACCAGTATCAATAACAAGCGAGGTAGTCAAAACACTAGAAAAAATAGTTAAAGCTAAATGGGTTAAACACCACAAGAGTAATGTCATAATAACGGACAGAAAGAATGGTTTTCTAACCGGATGATTCTCTGTAACAAATCTACTTACTTTTTATGATAAAACCACAGAGATAATACAGGAAAGCGGTGCCTGGGTTGACTGTGTCTCTCTGGACCTAAAAAAATGGCTTTTGACAGTGTCCTACATAAGAGGCATTTCTGGAACCTGGAACATGCCGGCGGGATGACAGGGAGACTTCTGTCATGGATGAAAAGTTTTCTAACTGACAGACAGATGAGAACATTAATCAGAGACAATGTATCTGAGGAGAGTTACTAGTGGAGAGCCAAAGGGTTTAGTTCTTAAACAATCATCGTCAGCCCTCCATAACTATCTAGCACAGTAAACCTACAAATTAATCCACCAAAATAAGCCCCCGTAATAATCCTCAACAGTAACCTTTAATAATAAACTTCAACAAGAACCCTTCATAATTATCCTCAACAATAACGTTCCATATTAATCAATAACAATAAGCCTCCATAATTTTTCAACAGAATAATTATCAAAATAATCCTTCACAATAACCCTTAATAGTAATCCACAACATTAACCCAATATAATAATACTACTACTCAACAATTACTTTTATAATAATAATAATCAACAATAACTCTAATAACATACAACAATCTCCCTCCATAATAATAACCCACAATATTCCTCGTTAATAAACCACTATAACCCTCAATAATAATCAAGCACAATACTCCTTCATAATAATCCATCACTATAACCCTACATAATAACCCTCAACCATAAACCTCCATAATAACCCTAAACAATGACCCTCCATGTTTATTTCCCACAAGAACTTCAATAATCTACCAAAATCACCTTCAATAATAATACACCTCTAATAATAGTTCACCACAATAAACTTCCATAATAATCCAACAGAATAATCCTACATAGTTATCAATTATAATGCTTTTTCCTGACATAGGATGAAAAAATAACAAAGAGGAAGAATTGTTCAAGTGTTTGGGTTCAAGCTGACGACCGTCCTGCCACCGGCGGCAGACCCCACTCTGAGGCCGTGACTCTTCCTAATTAGTCAAGACTCACCAAGTATTATATAGACTTTCACCTCAAGTGACCCCTAGAGACCATGTATACGCTTTAATTTCCAGTGACACCAAGAACATTCATCTGAAGGAAGTGATAACCTTACAGGAGTGAATGCTGCCCTCAATACTTAACAGAGAAATTTTAATACAACACTGCTCTTATGGTAAGAATGAAAGCGATCACTAGTGACACGACTGTTATGACCTCTGGGTCATCATAGGTCACCTGTGTGCGTGTTTACTTATATTACCATTAATCAACATGCGAAGTATTTACTCTTTTTATTTAGATATCAGTCATAATCACCGTTAATGATATTACGTGATATCTAGTTTCACGTAATATCACGAAGGAAGTGTATTGTCAGGCATCCAAGTGATCACACAGTCATGTATACGGTAGAGTTCTCTAAACTGACAGCCACGTGGTCATGTGCAGTTGGTTGTCTTGCATCTTTAAGGTAATGAGTTTATGTAATTAGCTTGTCTGACCACCAAATGGTCATGTATACTGTACTCACCTATTTGTTCTCACCTATTTGTGCTTGCGGGGGTTGAGCTCTGGCTCTTTGATCCCGCCTCTCAACTGTCAATCAACTGGAGTACAGGTTCCTGAGCTTATTGGGCTCTATAATATCTACACTTGAAACTGTGTATGGAGCCAGCCTCCACCACATCACTGCCTAATGCATTCCATTTGTCAATTACTCTGACACTAAAAAAATTCTTTCTAATATCTCTGTGGCTCATTTGGGCATTCAATTACCACCTGTGTCCCCTAGTGCGTGTGCCCCTTGTGTTAAATAGCCCGTCTTTATCTACCCTGTCAATTCCTCTGAGAATCTTGTACGTAGAGATCATATCATCCCTAACTCTTCTGTCTTCTTGCGACCTGAGGTTTAATTCCCGTAGTCTCTCCTCGTAGCTCACACTTCTCAGCCCGGGTACTAGTCTGGTGGCAAATCTTTGAACTTTTTCCAGTTTGGTCCTATGCTTGACTAGATATGGACTCCACGCTGGGGCTTCATACTCCAGGATTTGTCTGACATAGGTGGTATACAAATTTCTGAATGATTCCTTGCACAAGTGTCTAAATGCCGTTCTTAAGTTTGCAAACCTGGCATATGCTGCTGATGTTATCCTCTTGATATGGGCTTCAGGGGACAGGTCTGGCGAGATATCAACCCCCAGGTCTTTCTCTCTCCCTGACTCATGAAGAATTTGATCTCCCAAACGATACCTTATAACTGGCCTCCTGCTCCCTACACCTATCTTCATTACATTACATTTGCTTGGGTTAAACTCTAACAACCATTTGTTCGATCATTCCTTTAGTTTGTCTAGATCTTTTTGATGCCTCAAGCAGTCCCCCTCTGTCTTAATCCTTTCTTAATCCTTAAAGTTTCTTTCACCCTGAATGCCCCTGTAACCTAGCTGTAAATAGGTACCTGGGTGTTAGTCAGCTGTCATGGGCTGCTTCCTGGGGGTGGAGGCCTGGTCGAGGACCGGGCCGCGGGGACACTAAAGCCCTGAAATCATCTCAAGATAACCTCAATATATACCCTCCGGGAGATCGTTCACGTATATCAGAAACAGGATAGGACCGAGTACAGAGCCCTCTGGGACTCCACTGGTGACTTCACGCCAATCTGAGGTCTCACCCTTCACTGTAACTCTTTGCTTCCCATTGCTTAGGTATTCCCTTATCCACTGGAGCACTTTACCAGTTACTCCTGCCTGTCTCTCCAGTTTATGTACCTGCCTCTTATGAGGTACTGTATCAAAGGCTTTCCGACAGTCCAAAAAAATGCAGTCTGCCCAGCCTCCTCTTTCTTGCTTAATCTTTGTCACCTGATCGTAGAATTCTATTAAGCCAGTAAGGCAAGAGTTACCCTCTCTGAACCCATGTTGGCGATTTATCACGAAGTCCCTTCTCACCAGATGTGTTACTAGATTTTGTCTCACAATCTTCTCCATCACTTTGCATGGTATACAAGTTAAGGACACTGGCCTGTAGTTCAGTGCCTCTTGTCTGTCACCCTTTTTGTATATTGGGATCACATTAGCCGCCTTCCATATTTCTGGTAGGTCTCCTGTCTCCAGTGACCTACTGTACACTATGGAGAGTGGCAAGCAGAGTACATCTGCACACTCTTTCATTACCCATGGTGAGATCCCGTCTGGACCAACAGCCTTTCTCACATCCAGATCCAAGAGGTGTGTCTCTTGACCTCATCTCTCGTAATTTCGACCCCTTCCAAGGCCGCCTGGTTTACTGCCCCCTCTCCTAGCGCAGTGACCTCACCATGTTCTATTGTGAAGACCTCCTGGAACCTCTTTTTGAGTTTCTCACACACCTCTTTGTCCTTCTCTGTATACCTGTCCTCGCCTGTTCTAAGTTTCATTACCTGTTCTTTCACTGTTGTTTTCCTCCTGATGTGACTGTGGAGTAGCTTTGGATCGGTCTTGGCTTTGCTTGCTATATAATTTTCTTAATTTTTCTTTGCTTCCCTTCTCACACTAACATACTCATTCCTGGTTCTCTGGTATCTCTCTCTGCTTTCTGGTGTTCTGTTATTTTGGAAGTTCCTCCACGCTATTTTGTTCAGAACCTTAGCTTCCATACGTGCCCTGTTAAACCATGGATTCTTCTTTTGCTTCTCGGATTTTTCCCTTTGGGCCGGGATGAACCTGTTTACTGCCTCCTGACACTTTTGGGTGACATAGTTCATCATGTCTTGTATCGACTTAGCTCTGAGGTCTGTGTCCCATGGTATATCCCCTAGGAAACTTCTCATAATTCATATCATAATAGTTCATAATTCCCCTTTCGGTATGCCAGTCTTTTGTTTTCTAGTTGTTTTTGCAGGGAGATAAGTACTAGCTCTAACAAGTACTCAAAGATCAATACACTGTGATCACTCATTCCTAATGGTGCTTCCATCTCAACCTCCCTTATATCCCGCTCATTAAGGAAAAATATCAGATCAAGCATAGCTGGTTCATCCTCCCCTCTCATTCTTGTCGGTCCTTTGATATGCTGGCTAAGAAAGTTTCTTGTTGCCACGTCCAGCAGCTTAGCTCTCCATGTATCTGGTCCTCCATGCGGGTCTCTGTTCTCCCAATCAATCTTCCCGTGGTTTAAATCACCCATGATTAGTAGTCCAGATCCATTCCTACTAGCAAGAGACGCTGTTCTCTCTATTATGTTAATGGTGGCCATGTTGTTCCTATCATATTCCTGTCTGGGTTTTCGGTCATTTGGTGGCGGGTTATATATGACTGCAACTACAATTTTTTGTCCTCCAGTTGCTACTATATAGTTACCTCCTATTATATATACCTCCTGTTATATAGTCACTGAAACCTTAACAGCCCTGAATAACAATTTCCTCAAAGTCCCAGCCTTTTCTTACCAGCAGAGATACACCACCACCTCCTCTTCCTTCTCTCTCTTTCCTCACAATACAGTAGTCCTGTGGGAACACTGCATTTGTTTTAGTTTCGTTAGCTTTGTTTCTGTGAGTGCTATTATGTCTGGGTTTTCTTCAAGTACCCATTCTCTCCCCTGTCCTTTTTCTGTTGAGCTGCTTGTCTGACAACCAAATGGTCATATATACTGTGGAGCTGCTTGTCTGACAACCAAATGGTCATGTATACTGTGAAGCTAGTTGTTTGACAACCAAGTGGTCATGTATACTGTGGAGCTGCTTGTCTGACAACCAAGTGATCATGTATATTGTACTTACCAAGTTGTGAATTCGGGGGTTGAGGCTTCTGCTCTTTGGTTCCAAATCTCAACTGCCAATCAGGTGATTCACATGTTTGTGGGCCTACTGGGTTCCATCATATCTACATTTGTAACTGTTTGGAGTCTGCCTCCAAACGTCACTTCCAAATGCATTCCATTTGTAAATAATCCATGCAAATAACTTATCCTAATTATCAACGAAAATAGTCCACCACAATAATCAACAAAAATACTATTCCATATTAATCCACCAAAATAACGTTTTGTAATAATCCAACACAAAACCTCTAAATAATAATCCAACACAATAACTCTAAATAATTATCCAAGACAATAACTCTAAATAATAATCCAACACAAGAAATGTCCATAATAATTATTCATAATAACCATCAATAATTATCTATTACAATAAACGAACCAATTAATCCATAACAATAACCCTCTGCAATAGTCAACCATATTAGCCCTCCAGAATAATCACACAAATAACTCTCCAGATATAAGCCACAATAATACCCGTCCATAATAATCCTCAACATTAACCCTGTTTAATAAGCCAGCACTATAAGCCTTAACATTAACCCACCAAATTAATCCTTCATAATAAGCCTCCAAAAAACCTCCATAATAATACAAGAGAATAATCCTCCATAATAATCCATCACAATAACCTTTTATAGGAAACCGTGGTGTAGTGGTAAGACACTCGCCTGGCGTTCCGCAAGCGCTATGTCAATGGTTCGTGTCCTGGCCGGGGAGGATTTTCTAGGCGCAAATCCTAAACTGTAGCCTATGTTTAACGCAAGCAGTAAAATGTGTACTTGGATGAAAAAACGATTCTTCGCGGCGGGGATTGTATTCCAGGGGACCTGCCCAAAACGCTACGCGCACTAGTGGCTGTACAAGAATGTAACAACTCTTGTATATATCTCAAAAAAAAAAAAAAAATCCACCACATAATAAGTTCATAATAAGCCTCAAGATTAACCCTCTATAATAATCCACCAAATTATTCCTCATAATAATTCACCCCACTAAAATTCATAATTATACTATATAATAATCCTTTTAATAGTCATCCTCAATAACTCCCCATAATAATTTCTTACAAAAACCTCCTTCATGATATTCTGCAAAAACCCTCCATATTAATTCACCAAAATATCCATCAACAATAATCCACCACTATAACTCTTCATTATAATTCCCCGCATTAACCCTTCCTAATAAGCCACTACAATAATTCTCAATTATATTAAACTACAATAACCCTCCTCTATAATCTACAGCAATAACTCTTCGTAATAATCCACCACAATAACCTGTTATAATGACCAATAACAATAACTATCCCGAAAAATCCACAAAAAATAAACCTCCATAATAATCAACCACAATAACTCTAGGAATTAATCCACCTAAATAACCTTTCAAATTATTCTTCTGATATAATCTTCTGAATAATTACCATTAACACCATTAATAATAATTCCCCACTTTATGTTTGAAAATTATTTACTACAATAACCCTCCCTTAAAATTCACCACAATAACCCTCATTGCAATAAAATCACAATGGCATCATATATCAATGGTAACAATTTTGGAATATTGTAATGACTTGTAGGAGTTTAAGTCACTCCATTGCTTCAAAATGATATTCATTGTTTTATCACGTCATTGTGATTTCATTATGATCTGAGTCTATTGTAAGAGTGTAAAAGTCATTACCATAGGCCAGAGTGTGGTCGGGTTGGCTGTAAAACCCTGGTTGTGCTCCGGTTTGGGGCCTCCAGAACCTTCCATTAAATTCAGCAGAGTTCTGGCTTGGTCGACTTATCTTTCGTAATAATCTTTCTCAACATTAGTATGTGTTATTGTAACCCGTTTCTTTGTTATTAAATACAAAAAAAATACTTTTTCCATATTAAATATTATGAAATTTTTTTTTAATATGGAACCATGTTGCAGCCCCTTGTGTCTACTTATTAATTGATTTCCTGTGTTTGGAATTTATATTAATAGGATGAAAAAGGAAAGAGCAAGAACACCTCATGACTTGGTCTCGACCTGACGACCGTCCTGGCCACCGGCGGCAGAACCCACTCTGAGGCCGTGAGTGTTCCTACTTAGTCAAGACTCACCAAGTATTATATAGACCTTCACCTCAAGTGCCCCGAGAGACTATGTATACGCTTTAAGTTTCCAGTGACACCAAGAACATTCATCTGAAGGAAGTGATAACCTTAGAGGAGTGAAAACTGCCCTCATGGTACTTAACAGAGAAATCTTAATATAACACTCCTATTATGATAAGAATGAAAGTGATCACTCATGACACGACTGTTATGACCTCTGGGTCATCACAGATCACCCATCCCACCAGCAAGTAACACACGTAGAAAGAAGAACTCAATGACAAACGAGAGGGGTCTCATGACGGTCATGCGATTATAATAAAAACAGATAAAGATAAATGACGATTGTTGGTCCTAGGGGACTTTAACTTCAAACCAATAGACTGGGAGGCGTACGAAGCAAGAACGGAGAACATTTCGACAACCAGATTTGTAAGCCTCATTCTGGAGACATTCATGAATCAACGCATCAAGCAGGCCAAAAGAATAAGGGAAGGGAATGTTCCGTCAATACTGAATTAAATATTCATCAGGAAAAAAGAAGAGATATTTGACATCCATTACCACCCTTCCTTTGGAAGGGTGGTAATGTATTCCAGGGTTTGGAATGTATTAATGTATTCCAGGGTTTTGCGATATATTCTCTAATAGAATTGGGACATTGAAACCTGTTATTAAACTCGAATCACAAGAAAGAACATTGTGGGGAACTTAGAAAATTCTTTAATGAGTTTAATAGGCAGACTTTAATGGACAGACTTGTTGCAAGGCAAGGAAGTAAGTAAAATGTATTCCAAATTTTGCGAAATATTCGATGAAGGAACACACCCATTCAAATCAAAACAGGGATGCAGGACCAGAACACAGGATTTGTTCAACATAAATTGTGATAGGGCCAGAGAGGACAAGGTAAGAAAATTGGTTCAATATCGGAACAGGTTCAATACCTGTAAACATACCAGCAATACAATCAAGGGAGAAACCATTACACAGTGGTCAGGAGGTAGAAAAGAACTTTGGGAAAGGTATAGCGGACAAATATATAACAGATCCAGGCATTTTTTTTAAATTAATTAATAGCAAGCTGCATGTAAAGGATAAAATCCAGAGAGTGAGAAAGGGGAACAGGACAATTGAGAATGGAAAAAAGAAATGTGTGAAATGCTAAATGAACAGTTCCAAAGTGTTTGTACAAAAATGAGGATTTCAGAGAGATGGACCAAATACCAATTCCAGAGCACGCCATTGAGGTATCTCAAGACAAAGTGAAAAAATGACTCAAGGGGCTAGGAAGAAATAATGCAGTTGGCTTGCTGCGATAATGTGCAACTGAGCTGAGCGTTCCAATCCATCTAATATTTCAGAAATCCTTGTGCACAGGAATCTTCGCAGTTGTACGGAAAAAAGGTAAACATAGTACCAATCTATAAAATTGATAGTCAAGAGGATCCTCTAAATTATAGACCCGTATCACTAACAAGCGATGTAGTCAAAACACTAGAAAAATAGTTAAAGCTAAATGGGTTGAACACTTCGAGAGTAATGACATAATAACGGACAGAAAGTATGGTTTTCGAACCGGATGATCCTGTGTAACAAATCTACTAAGTTTTTATGATAGAGCCAAAGAGATAATACAGGAAAGCGGTGCCTGGGTTGACTCTGTCTCTCTGGACCTAAAAAAATGGCTTTTGACAGAGTCCCACATAAGAGGCGGTTCTGGAACCGTGGAACATGCCGGCGGAGTGACAGGGAGACTTCTGACAAGGAAAAAAAAATGTTCTAACTGACAGACAGAGGAGGACAGTAATCAGGGACAATGTATCTGACTGGAGGAGAGTTACTAGTGGAGAACCACAGGGTTTAGTTCATGAACAAACATCCTCTTACCTCCATAATTATCCAGCACAGTAAACCTACAACTTAATCCACGAAAATAAGCCCCAATAATAATCTTCAACATCAACCTTTAATAGTAAATTTCAACATTAACCTTCAAACATAAACTTCAACATTAACCTTTAATAATAAACTTCAACAACAATCCTTCATAATCAGCCTCAACAATAACGTTAAATAATAATCCATAACAATATTTCTCAATAATTTTCCCAGAAAATAATCATCTAAATAATCCTTCACATTAAGCCTTAATTAATAGTAATCCACATCAATAACCCTTAATAGTAATCCACAACAATAACCCTATATATTAATAATAATACTCAACAATTACAACTATTATAATATTTAACAATAACTTTCTCTAATAACACACAACAATCACCCTTCATAGTAATAATAACCCACAATAATCCTCCCTAATAAACCACCAGAATAACCCTCCGTAATAATAAAACACATTACTCTTACATAATAATTCATCACAATACCCCAACATAATAACCCTCAGGAATAAACCTCCATAATAACCATAAACAATGACCCTCAATGTTTATTTCACACAGTAACTTAAATAATTTACCAAAATCACCTTCAATAATAATAAATTCTAATAATAATTCACCACCATAAACTTCCATAATAAGCCAACAGAATAATCCTCCATATTAGTATATTATAATACTTTTCCAGGCATACGATGAAAAGAAACTCAAAGGAAGAATTATAGACCAGTTTGGGCTGGAGCTGACGACCGTCCGGCCACCGGCGGCAGACCCCACTCTGAGGCCGTGACTCTTCCTAATTAGTCAAGACTCACCAAGTATTATATAGACCTTCACTTCAAGTGACCCCGAGAGACCATGTATACTCTTTAATTTCCAGTGACACCAAGAACATTTATCTGAAGGAAGTGATAACCTTACAGGAGTGAAAACTAACCTCATGGTACTTAACAGAGAAATCTTAATACAACACTCCTGTTAAGGTAAGAATGAAAGCGATTACTCGTGACAGGACAGTTATGACCGCTGGGTCATCAGAGGTCACCCGTGTTAGTTGTTTACTTATATTACCATTAATCCACATTCGAAGTATTTACTCTTTTTATTAAGATATCAGTCATAATCACTGTTCATGATATTACGTGATATCTAATTTCACGTGATATCACTTAGCCAGTTTATTGTCAGACAGAAACATGATCACATAGTCATGATTACCGTAATGCTCTATGGACTGACAGCCACGTGGACATATGGAGTTGCTGCTCCTGCATCATCAAGGTCACATACATTTGTAATTAGATTGTGTATTAACAGAGTGGTCATGTATACTGTAGAGCTGCTTGTCTGACAACCAAGTGTTCATGTATACTGTGGAGCGGCTTGTCTGACAGCCATGTGGTCATGTATATTGTACTTACCTAGTTGTTATTGAGGGGTTGAGCTTCTGCTCTTTGGTCCCGCATCTCAACTGTCAATCCGGAGGATTCACATGTTTGTGGGCCTATTGGGCTCCATCATATCTACGATTGTACTTATGTTTGGAGTCTGCCTCCTCCACATCACTTCCAAATGCATTCCATTTGTAAATTATCCACGCAAATAACTTATCTTAATAGTTCACGAAAATAGCCCTCCACAATAATCCGCAAAAATAATACTCCATATTAATCAACCAAAATAAAGTTTTGTAATAATCCAACACAATAACTCTAAATAATAATCTAACGCTATACCCCTAAATAATAATCCAACTCAATAACTCTAAATAATAATCCTATGCAATAATTATATTAATAATCCAACACAATAACTCTAAATAATAATTCAAAACAATAAATCTATATAATAATCTAACACAATAACTCTAAATAATAATCCAACACAATAACTCTAAATAATAATCCAACACAATAACTCTAAATATTAATCCAACACGATAAATGTACATATTAATTATTCATAATAACCATCAATAATTGTCCTACTATAATAAACGTGCCTAATAATCCTCAACAATAATCCTCCGCAATAGTCAACCAAAATAGCCCTCCACAGTAATCACAAAAATAACTTTCCAGATATAAGCCACAATAATACCCGTCTTTCATAATCCTCAACAATAAACCTTTATAATAATCCAGCACTTTAACCCTCAATAATAACCCACCAAAGTAATCTTCATAATAAAAATTCTTAAAAAAAAACTCCATAATAATACAAGAGAATAATTCTCCGTCATAAACCATCACAATAACCTTTCATAGGAATCCACCACAATACCTCTCCGTAGTAATCTTCAACAGTTACCGTTCATGATAAGCCTCAGGGAATAACTCTCAATAATAATCCACCAAAATTTTTCCTCGTAATAATTCACGCCAATAAAATCCATAATTATGAAATATAATAATCTTCTTAATAATCATTCACAATAACTCACTGTAATAACCATCCACAATAACTCACAATAATAATTTCTTACAATAATCTCCTTCATGATATTCCACAATTATTCCTCAATATTAATTCACGAAAAACCTATCAACAATAATCCACCACAATAACTCTCCATAATAAATCCCCACATAACGCCTTCCTAATAAGCCACTAGAATAATCCTCAATTATATTAAACCACAATAGCCCTCCTCAATAATCTATAACAATAACTCTCTGTAATAATCCACCAATATAACCTGTTATAATAAATAATAACAATAACTTTCCAGAATAATCCACCAAAGTAAACCTCCATAATAATCTACCACAATAACTAGGAAATAATCCACCACAATATCCCTTCAAAATAATCGTCTGAAATAACCTTGTAAATAATTATCACTAACACTATTGATAATAATTCACCACTTTAACTTTCAAAATTATTTACTACAATAACCCTCCCTTAAAATTCATCACAATAACCAACATTGTAGTAAAATCACAATGGCATCATATATCAATGGAAATAATTTTGGGGTAATGTAGTGACTTGTAAAGTTCAAGTCACTCCCTTGTTTATAAATGATATTCATTAATATTTCCCGTCATTGTGTTTTCACTGTGATCTGAGCCTATTGTAAGAGTGTGAACGTCATTACCGAAGGCCTGAGTGTGGTCGGGTTGCCTGTAAAACCCTGGTTGGGCACCAGTTTGGGACCTACAGATCCTTCCATTAAATTAAGTAGAGTTCTAGCTTGATCGACTTGTCTTTTGTAATAATGTTTCTCAACATCAGTATGGGTTATTGCAACCCATTTTTTTTTGTTATTGAATAAGAAAAAATACTTTCTCCATATGAAATATTATGAGACAAAAATTATAATATGGAACCATGTTGCAGCTCCATGTGTTTACTTATTAATTGATTTCCTGTGTTTGGAATTAATATTTATAGGTTGAAAAAAGAAAAAGGAAGAACACCTAGCATTGGGGGCTCGAGCTGACGACCGTCCGGCCACCGGCGGCAGACCCCACTCTGAGGCCGTAACTCTTCCTAATTAGTCAATACTCACCATGTAATATATAGACCTTCATTTTAAGTGACCCCCGAGAGACTATATATACGCTTTAATTTCCAATGACATCTAGAACATTCATTTGAAAGAAGTGATAACCTTACAGGAGTGAAAACTGCCCTCATGGTACTTAACAGAGAAATCTTAATAAAAAACTCCTCTTGTGGTAAGAATGAAAGCGATCGTTCGTGACACGACTGTTATGACCTCTGGGTCATCACAGGTCACCCATCCCCCAGCAAGCAACACACGGACAAAGGAGGAACTCTATGACAAATGAGAGGGGCCTCATGATGGTAATGAGAGAGATTATAGTAAAAACAAATATAGATAAATAACGATTGTTGGTCCTCGGGGACTTCAAATTGAAAGCACTAGACTGGGAGGCGTACGAAGCAGGAACGGAGAGCATTTCGACAATTAGAGATGTAAGCCTCATTCTGGAGACATTCATGTATTAACACGTCAAGCAGGCCACGAGAATAAGGGAAGGGAATGATCCGTCAATATTGGATTTAATATTCATCAGGAAAGAAGAAGATATTTGACATCTAGTACCGCCCTCAATTTGGAAAGAGTGATCGTGAAGTGTCGTAAATTAAATATGCTTTGCGATACATTCTATAATAGAATTGGGACATTGAAACAGTTATTAAACTCGATTTAAAGAGAGAACACTGTGGGGAACTTAAAAAATTCTTTAATGAGTTTAAATGGACAGACTTGTTGCTAGCCAAAAAAGTAAGTGAAATGTATTCCAAATTTTGCGAAATATACTATGAAAGAACACAACATTTTTATGAAAACAGAGATGCAGGACGAGAAAACAGGATTAGTTCAACAGAAATTGTGATAGGGCCAGAGAGGACAAGGTAAGAAAATTGGTTCAATAACAGAACAGGTTTAATACCTGCAAAAATACCAGCAATACAAGCAAGGGAGAAACATTTAAACAGGGGTGAGGAGGTAGAAAAGAACTTTAAGAAAGGTATAGCGGACAAATATAAAACAGATCCAGGCATTTGTTTAAATTAATTAAATGCAAGCTGCATGTAAAGGAAAAAATCCAGAAAGTGAGAACGTGGAACAGGACAATTGAGAATGGAAAATGAAATGTGTGAAATGCTAAATGCACAGTTCCAAAGTGTGTTTGTACAAAATGAGGATTTCAGAGAGCTGGACCAAATACCAATTCCAGAGCACGCAATTGAGGTATCTCAAGGTGAAGTGAAAAAATTACTCATGGGGCTAGGAAGAAATAAAGCAGTTGGCTTGCTGCGAGAATGTGCAACGGAACTAAGCATTCCACTCCAATTAATATTCCTGACATCCTTGTGCACAGGAATCTTAGCAAATATATGGAAAACAAACAAACATAGTACTAATCTATAAAAATAATAATCGAGAGGATCCTCTAAATTATAGACCCGTATCATTAACAAACGAGGTAGTCAAAACACTAGAAAAAATAGTTAAAGCAAAATGGGTTGAACACCTCGAGAGTAATGACATAATAACAGACAGACAGTATGGTTTTCGAACCAGATGATCCTGTGTAACAAATCTACTTACTTTTTTTGATAGAGCCACCGAAATAATACAGGAAAGTGGTGCCTGGGTTTACGGTGTCTTTCTGGACCTAAAAAAAATGGATTTTGACAGAGTCCCATATAAGAGGCAGTTCTGGAACCTGGAACATGCCAGCGGAGTGACAGGGAGACTTCTGACACGGATTAAAAAAATGTTCTAACTGACAGATTGATGAAGACATTAATCAGAGACAATGTATCTGACAGGAGGAGAGTTACTAGTGGCGAACCACAGGGTTTAGTTCTTGAACAAGCATCGTTTTCCCCAAACAATTATCCAGCACAGTAAAACTACAACTTAATCCACCAAAATAAGCCCCCATAATAATCCTCAACATTAACCTTTAATAATAAACTTTAACATTAGCCTTTAATAATAAACTTCAACAATAACCCTTCATAATCATCCTCAACAATAAGCATCAATAATAATCGATAACAATAAGCCTCCATAATTTTCCAACAGAATAATCATCAAAATATTCCTTCATAAAAACCCTTAATAGTAATCCACAACAATAACCCTATATATTTTTAATAATACTCAACAATTACCTCTATAATAATAATAATCAACAATAACACTCTCTAATAACTCACAACCATCGTCCTCCATAATAATAACCCACAATAATCCTCCTTAATAAACCACCAATATAACCCTCAATAATAATCAAGCACAATAATCCTACATAATAATCCATCACAATAAACCTACATAATAACCCTCAACAATAAACGTCATTAATAACCCTGAACGATAACCCTCCATGTTTATCTCCCACAATAACTTCGATAATCTACCAAAATCACCTTCAATAATAATACAATTCTAATAATAATTCACCACAATAAACTTCCATAATAATCCAATAAAATATTCTTCCATAGTAATCCATTATAATAGGTTTCCAGACATAGGTTGAAAAAACAAAACAAAAGGAAGGATTAGTCCAATTTTTGGGCTGGAGCTGACGACCGTCCGGCCACCGGCGGCAGACCCCACTCTGAGGCCGTGACTCTTCCTAATTAGTCAAGACTCACCAAGTATTATATAGACCTCCACCTCAAGTGACCCCTAGAGACCATGTATACGCTTTAATTTCCAGTAACACCAAGAATATTCATATGAAGGAAGTAATAACCTTACAGGAGTGAAAACTGTCCTCATGGTATTTACCAGAGAAATCTTAATACAACACTCCTCTTATGGTAGGAATGAAAGCGATCACTCGTGACACGACTGTTATGACCTCTGGGTCATCACAGGTCACCCGTGTTTGTGTGTACTTATATTACAATTAATCAACATTCGAAGGATTTACTCTTTTTATTAAGATAGTCATAATCACTGTTCATGATATTACGTAAAATTTAGTTTCACGTGATTTCATTTAGCCAGTTTATTTTCAGGCAACAACGTGATCATATAATCATGTATACTGTAGAGCTCTCTGGACTGACAGCCACGTGGTCATGTGGAGTGGCTGCTCCTACATCAACAAGGTCATATGTTTTTGTAATTAGTGCGTCAGACAACCAATTGGTCATGTATACTGTGGAGCTGGTTGTCTGACAGCCAAGTGATCATGAATATTATACTTACCTAGTTGTGATAGCGGGGGTTGAGCTTCTGCTCTATGGTCCCGCATCTCAACAGTCAATCAGCTGATTCGCATGTTTGTGGGCCTATTGGGCTCCATCATATCTACATATGTAACTCTGTTTGGAGTCAGCCTCCACCACATCATATCAAATGCATTCCATTTGTAAATAATCCATGCAAATATCTTATCTTAATAATCCACGGAAATAGCCCTAAACAATAATCCATGAAAATAATACTCCATATTAATCTACCAAAATAACGTTCTGTAATAATCCAACACAATAATTCTAAATAATAATCCAACACAATATATGTCCATAATAATTATTCATAATAAGCATCAATAAATATCTACTGCAATAAACGTACCTAATAATCTACAACAATAATCTTCCGCAATACTCAACCAAAATAGCCCTCCACAATAATAAAAAAATAACTCTCCAGATATAAGCCACAATAATAACCTTCCATAATAATTCTCATCAATTACCCTTTTTAATAATGCAGCACTATAAACCTCAATAAAAACCCACTAAAGAAATCCTTCATAGTAAGCCTCCAAAAAACCTCCATATTAATAAATGAGAATAATCCTCCATAATAATCCATCACAATAACCTTTCATAGGAATCAACCACAATGCCTCACCATAGTAATCTCTAACAGATACCGTTCATAATAAGCCTCAAGAATAACTCTCTATAATAATCCACCACAATTTTTCTTCATAATAATTAAATCAATAAAATCCATAATTTTGAAATATAATAATCATCCTAATAATCATCAAAAATAACTCACAATAATAATTGCTTATAATAACCTCCTTCATGATATTTTACAATAACCCTCCATATTAATTCACCAACATCACCATCAATAATAATCCACCACAATAACTCACCATAATAATTAACCATATTAACCCTTCCTAATAAGCCACTACAAAATCCCTCAATTATATTAAACCACAATAACCCTTCCTCAATTATCTACAACAATAACTCTCAATAATAATCCACCACAATAACCTGTTATAATAACCAATAACAATAACTTTCCAGAATAATCCACCAAAATAAACCTCAAAAATAATCCTCCACAATAACCCTTCAAAATAATCTTCTGAAATAACCTTCTAAACAATTACCATTAACACTGGTAATAATAAATCACCACTTTAACTTTCAAAATTATTTACTGCAATAACCCTCCCTTAAAATTCACCACAAAACCCTCATTGTAGTAAAATCACAATGGCATCATATATCAATGGAAATACTTTTGGGGTAATGTAGTGACTTGTGGAGTACAAGTCACTCCATTGTCTCAAAATGATATTTATTGATATATGACGTCATTGTGATTTCATTGTGATCTGAGTGTATTATAGGAGTGTGAACGTCATTACCGACTGCCTGAATTTGGTCGGGTTGGCTATAAAACCCTGGTTGGGCTCCGGTTTGGGGGGCCCCACCAGGGAGGTACTTATTAATTGTTTTCCTGTGTTTGGAATTAATACTTACAAGTTGAAATAAGAAAAAGGAAGAGTTGTTCATGAAGTGGGCTCGAGTTGATGACCGTCCGGCCACTGGCGGCAGACCCTACTCTGAGGCCGTGACTCTTCCTAATTAGTCAAAACTCACGAAGTATTATATAGACCTTCACTTTAAGTGACCCCGAGAGACCATGTATACGCTTTGATTTCCAGTGACACCAAGAACATTCATTTGAAGGAAGTGATAACCTTACAGGAGTGAAAACTGCCCTCATGGTACTTAACAGAAAAATCTTAATACAACACTCCTGTTATGGTAAGAATGAAAGCAATCACTCGTGACACGACTGTTATGACCTCTGGGTCATCACAGGTCACCCATTCCACAAGCAAGCAACACACGGACAAAGGAGGAACTCTATAACAAACGAGAGGGGCCTCATGATGGTTATCAGAGAGATTATAATAAAAACATATAAAGATCGATGGCGATCATTGGTCCTCGGGGACTTCAACTTGAAAGCAATTGACTGGGAGGCGTACGAAGCAAGAACGGAAAACATTTCGACAATCAGATCTGTAAGTCTTATTCTGGAGACATTCATGTATCAACACGTCAAGCAGGCCACGAGAATGAGGAAAGGGGATGTTCCGTCAATACTGGATTTAATATTCATCATTAGAGAAGAAGAAAATATATTTGACATATAGTACTGCCCTCCCTTGGGAAATAGCGATCGTGCCCATTTGTTAATTAAATATGCTTCGCGATATATTCTATAATAGAATTGGGACATTGAAACAGTTATTAAACTCGATTTCAAGAGAGAACACTGTGGGGAATATAATTCTTTAATGTGTTCTTTCTTTAGAATGATAAGAAAATTTATTTAATGTGTTTAAATTGACAGACTTGTTGCTAGGAAAGGAAGTAAGAGAAATGTATTCCAAATTTTGCGAAATATACGATGAAGGAACACAACATTCATATCAAAACAGAGATGCAGGACCAGAAAACAGGATTAGTTCAACAGAAATTGTGATAGGGCCAGAGAGGACAAGGTAAGAAAATTGGGTCAATATCGGAACAGGTTCAATACCTGTAAACATACCAGCAATACAAGCAAGGAAGAAACAATTACACAGCGGTGAGGAAGCAGAAAAGAACTTTAAAAAAGGTATAGCGGACAAATATAAAACAGATCCAGGCATTTTTTTTAATTGTATTAAAAGCAAGCTGCATGTAAAGGATAAAATCCAGAGATTGAGAACGGGGAACAGGACAATTGAGAATGGAAAAAGAAATGTGTGTAATGCTAAATGAACAGTTTCAAAGTGTGTTTGTATAAAATGAGGATTTCAGAGAGCTGGACCAAATACCAATTCCATAGCACACAATTGTTGTATCTCAAGACAAAGTGAAAAAATTACTCAAGGGGCTGTAATGGCGCCTGAATCTTGCCTTGAATGAATCTTTTCTACCCTCCTCCTTCTTCTTCACTCAATACCCCAGGTTAACACTGTTACAGTTCGGTATGACCCCCTCACTGAACTGCCACGGATATGTGCTGAATATTTAATGAGGAGGGCACAACAAGAATAGGGGTTAATAATTTATAACTAATAATTAACACCTCATTAGACACTGCCACCACCTTCCCGATCATCCATACCTGAATGTGTATATCACCGATCCCTAAGGAAGGCAAGGTATCAGCAATCAAAGAACTCCCAGGTAATAGGTACTTTAGTAACAAATCATGGGAATTAGTTTGTTTAATTTACATTGCTTATTTAAATCCAAGGGCAATTTTAATATCCAATAAATGGAGGAGAACATGGGGGTTTCGAAGTACCAAACATATATATACCGCAATTGAAAAATTGAAAAACTTCAAGTACATAAGGGACAGAAATTACTAAACAATCAAAAACTTTAATACTATATTTAAATTAAATAAATTCAGTATATGTGTTAAGTATAACACATATACTTAAATCAAATGAACATATACTCTACTCTATTATCCTAAGAGGCAAAGTGGATATCTACCGAGGACATGAATACTCAAGTGAGGAGGGCACCTTACCTTACCTTAAACTGCACTGAGGCCAAGTTGTCGATGGCTGCCGTCAGCCCCTTTGATGCGGGCCAGAGTCCCTATTTCCCATACACTCCCAGAACACACTACAGAAATTATGTTTCACCAACTTACCGGTGGCAAGGTTTGCTCCTCCCAAATCTAATACAGCCCTCAGGGCTCCTCCTATTACTTGGCTATGGTCAACCATTTAAACTAGGCCTGAGGTCTGGCTCTCTAGGGCCAATAAGGACTTGGCACTTATTTACCGCCAATCACCTTATATGATCAGCGGTGAAAGGATACATGAAATTCTTGAAGATTGAGTCAGCTCTCACCAGATATTTGAAGGGAACAAGGTGCCTCTAGATTGGACTACCCGAGCCTAGTGTACCTCCGAGCAATGTTTACAAAACTGATAAATTATGTTCAACCCCGTCTCCTCCAAGATAAAGTGTAGGGACATTTGACTCACTTGGTATGGAGGGAGGAACCGGTGAGAGGGGAAGAGTGGGAATTGAGAGGTGGATGGAGAGGGAAATCTGAGTGGGGAAGCAAATGTACCACGAGGGCCAGCTAGCACGACCACCCTCAAGTCCCTCCCACCCTATTGGCCCTTGACAAATGGGCGAATAGGGGGTGAAGAGGAGGAGACGAATGACGGGCAAGGGAAGGGAGAGAAAAGGGGAGAAAAGGAGAAGGACGGAGGGGAGAGGGGAGAACCATGATCTGAGCACCAGATCATTACAATTCCCCTCCTCGGAAATTAAGAAATTTGTGTTTAAAATGTTTTAAAGCACAAATTTCTTATCCTGAAAATCCTGCCCTACCATAACCATTAACTCTAAAAACAAATCTTTGCAGATATATGGAAAAACGTAAACATAGTACCAATCCATAAAAACGGTACTCGAGAGGATCCTCCAAATTATAGACCCATATCATTAACAAGCGAGGTAGTCAAAACACTAGAAAAAAATAGTTAAAGCTAAATGGGTTGAACATCTCAAGAGTAATGACATAATAACGGACAGAAAGAATGGTTTTCTAACCGGATAATTCTCTGTAACAAATCTACTTACTTTTTATGATAAAACCACAGAGATAATACAGAAAAGCGGTGCCTGGGTTGACTGTGTCTCTCTGGACCTAAAAAAAATGGCTTTTGACAGTGCCCCACATAAGAGGAATTTCTGGAACCTAGAACATGCCGGCGGGATGGCAGGGAGACTTCTGTCATGGCTGAAAAGTTTTCTAACTGACAGACAGATGAGAGCATTAATCACAGACAATGTATCTGGGGAGAGTTACTAGTGGAGAGCCAAAGGGTTTAGTTCTTAAACAGTTATCGTCAGCCCACCATAATTATCCAGCACAGTAAACCTACAAATTAATCCCCCAAAATAAGCCCCCGTAATAATCCTCAACAGTAACCTTTAATAATAAACTTCAACAATAACCATTCATAATTATCCTCAACAATAGCGTTCCATAATAATCAATAACAATAAGCCTCCATAATTTTCCAACAGAATAATCATCAAAATAATCCTTCACAATAACCCTTAATAGTAATCCACAACAATAACTCTATATAATAATACTACTACTCAACAATTACTTTTATAATAATAATAGACCACCAAATGGTCATGTATACTGTACTCACCTATTTGTTTTCGCCTATTTGTGCTTGCGGGGGTTGAGCTCTGGCTCTTTGATCCCGCCTCTCAACTGTCAATCAACTGGAGAACAGGTTCCTGAGCCTATTGGGCTCTATCATATCTACACTTGAAACTGTGTATGGAGCCAGCCTCCGCCACATCACTGCCTAATGCATTCCATTTGTCAACTACTCTGACACTAAAAAAATCTACCCTGGTCTTTATCTACCCTGTCAATTCCTCTGAGAATCTAGTACGTGGAGATCATATCATCCCTAACTCTTTTGTCTTCTAGCGACGTGAGGTTTAATTCCCGTAGTCTCTCCTCGTAGCTCATACCTCTCAGCCCAGGTACTAGTCTGGTGGCAAACCTTTGAACTTTTTCCAGTTTGGTCTTATGCTTGACTAGATATGGACTCCATGCTGGGGCTGCATACTCCAGGATTGGTCTGACATAGGTGGTACACAAAGATTCTGAATGATTCCTTGCACAAGTGTCTAAATGCCGTTCTTATGTTAGCCAACCTGGCATATGCTGCTGATGTTATCCTCTTGATATGGGCTTCAGGGGACAGGTCTGGCGTGATATCAACCCCCAGGTCTTTCTCCCTGACTCATGAAGAATTTCATCTCCCAAATGATACCTTATAACTGGCCTCCTGCTCCCTACACCTTTCTTCATTACATTACATTTGCTTGGGTTAAACTCTAACAACCATTTGTTCGATCATTCCTTTAATTTGTCTAGAACTTTTTGATGCCTCAAGCAGTCCTCCTCTGTCTTAATCCTTCTCATAATTTTGGCATCGTCAGCAAACATTGAGGGAAATGAGTCTATACCCTCCGGGAGATCGTTCACGTATATCAGAAACAGGATAGGACCGAGTACAGAGCCCTGTGGGACTCCACTGGTGACTTCACGCCAATCTGAGGTCTCACCCCTCACTGTGACTCTCTACTTCCTATTGCTTAGGTACTCCCTTATCCACTGGAGCACCTTACTAGTTACTCCTGCCTGTTTTTCCAGCCTATATACCAGCCTCTTATGCGGTACTGTGTCAAAGGCTTTCCAACAGTCTAAAAAAATGCAGTTCGCCTAGCCTTGTCTTTCTTGCTTAGTCTTTGTCACCTGGTCGTAGAATTCTATTAAGCCAGTCAGGCAAGATTTACCCTCCCTGAACCCATGTTGTCGATTTGTCACGAAGTCCCTTGTCTTCAGATGTGTTATTAGGTTTTTTCTCACGATCTTCTTCATCACCTTGCATAGTATACAAGTTAAGGACACTGGCCTGTAGTTCAATGCCTCTTGTCTGTCACCCTTTTTGTATATTGGGACCACATTCGCCGTATTCCATATTTCTGGTAGGTTTCCCGTCTCCAGTGACCTACTATACACTATGGAGAGTGGCAAGCAGAGTGCCTTTGCACACTCTTTCAATACCCATGGTGAATTTCCATCTGGACCAACAGCCTTTCTCACATCCAGATCCAACAGGTGTCTCTTGACCTCATCTCTCGTAATTTCGAACCCTTCCAAGGCCGCCTGGTTTACTGCCCCCTCTCCTAGCCCAGTGATCTCACCTTGTTCTATTGTGAAGACCTCTTGGAACCTCTTGTTGAGTTCTTCACACACCTCTTTGTCATTCTCTGTATACCTGTCCTCGCCTGTTCGAAGTTTCATTACCTGTTCTTTCACTGTTGTTTTCCTCCTGATGTGACTGTGGAGTAGCTTTGGTTCGGTCTTGGCTTTGCTTGCTATATCATTTTCATAATTTTTCTCTGCTTCTCTTCTCACACTAACATACTCATTCCAAGTTTTCTGGTATCTCTCTCTGCTTTCTGGTGTCCTGTTATTTCGGAAGTTCCTCCACGTCCTTTTGTTCAGTTCCTTTGCTTCTATCCATGGCCAATTATACCATGGATTCTTCTTTGTTTTTTCGAATTTTTATTTTTGGTCCGGGATGAACCTGTTTACTTCCTCCTGACACTTTTGGGTGACAAAGTCCATCATATCTTGTACAGACATAGCTCTGAGGTCTGTGTTCCATGGTATATTCCTTAGGAAACTTCTCATCCCTTCATAATTCCCCTTTCGGTATGCCAGTCTTTTGTTTTCTAGTTGTTTTTGCAGAGAGATAAGTCCCAGCTCTACCAAGTACTCAAAGATTACTGTGATCACTCATTCCTAATGGTGCTTCCATCTTAACCTTCCTTATATTCCGCTCACTAGGGAAAAATATCAGATCAAGCATAGCTGGTTCATCCTCCCCTCTCATTCTTGTCGGTCCCTTTATATGCTGGCTAAGAAAGTTTCTTGTTGCCGCATCTAGCAGCTTAGCTCTCCATGTATCTGGCCCTCCATGCGGGTCTCTGTTCTCCCAATCAATCTTTCCGTTATTTAAACCCCCCATGATTAGTAGTCCAGATCCATTCCTACTAGCAAGAGACGCTGTTCTCTCTATTATGTTAATGGTGGCCATGTTGTTTCTATCATATTCCTGTCTGGGTTTTCGGTCATTTGGTGGCGGGTTATATATGACTGCGACTACAATTTTTTGTCCTCCAGTTGCTATTATATAGTCACCTCCTATTATATATATCTCCTGTTATATAGTCACTGAAACCTTAACAACCCTGAATAACAATTTCGTCAAAGTCCCAGCTTTTTCTTACCAGCAGAGATACACCACCACCTCCTCTTCCTTCTCTCTCTTTCCTCACAACACAGTAGTCCTGTGGGAACACTGCATTTGTTATGGTATCGTTAGCTTTGTTTCAGTGAGTGCTATTATGTCTGGGTTTTCTTCAAGTACCCATTCTCTCCCCTGTCCTTTTTCTGTTGAGCTGCTTGTCTGACCACCAAATGGTCATATATACTGTGGAGCTGCTTGTTTGACAACCAAATGGTCATATATACTGTGGAGCTGCTTGTTTGACAATCAAATGGTCATGTATACTGTGGAGCTAGTTGTCTGACAACCAAGTGGTCATGTATACTGTGGAGCTGCTTGTCTGACAACCAAGTGATCATGTATATTGCACTTACCAAGTTGTGATTACGGGGGTTGAGCTTCTGCTCTTTGGTCCGAAATCTCAACTGTCAATCAGCTGATTCACATGTTTCTGGGCCTACTGGGTTCCATCATATCTACATTTGTAACTGTTTGGATTCTGCCTCCACATATCACTTCCAAATGCATTCCATTTGTAAATAATCCACGCAAATAACTTATCCTAATAATCAACGAAAAAAGTCCTCCACAATAATCCACAAAAATAGAACTCCATATAAATCCACCAAAATAACGTTTTGTAAAAATCTAACACAATAATTCTAAATAATAATCCAACACAAGAAATGTCCATAATAATTATTCATAATAACCATCAATAATTATCTATTACAATAAACATACCTAATAATCCACAACAGTAACCCTCCGCAATAGTCAACCATAATAGCCCTCCAGAATAATCACACAAATAACTCACCACATATAAGCTACAATAATAACCGTCCATAATAATCCTCAACAATAACCCTGTTTAATATTCCAGCACTATAACCCTTAACATTAACTCACCAAATTAATCCTTCATAATAAGCCTAAAAAAAACTCCCTAATAATACAAGAGAATAATCCTCCATAATAATCCATCACAATAACCTTTTATAGGAATCCGTGCTGTAGTGGTAAGAAACTCCCCTGGCGTTCCGCGAGCGCTTCGTCATGGGTTCGTATCCCTGCTGGGGAGGATTTACTGGGCGCAAATCCTTAACTGTAGCCTCTGTTTAACGCAACAGTAAAATGTGTACTTGGATGAAAAAACGATTCTTCGCGGCAGGGGATTGTATTCCAGGGACCTGCCCAAAACGCTACGCGCACTAGTGGCTGTACAAGAATGTAACAACTCTTGTATATATCTAAAAAAAAGAAAAAAAATCCAACACATAATAAGTTCATAATAAGCCTCAAGATTAACCCTCTATAATAATGTACCAAATTTTTCCTCATAATAATTCACCCACTAAAATTAATTATTATACTATAAAATAATCCTCTTAATAATCATCCACAATAACTCCCCATAATAATTTCTTACAATAACCTCCTTCATGATATTCTGCAAAAACCCTCCATATTAATTCACCAAAATATCCATCAACAATAATCCACCACTATAACTCTTCATTATAATTCTCCACATTAACCCTTCCTAATAAGCCACTACAATAATACTCAATGATATTAAACTACAATAACCCTCCTCTATAATCTACAACAATAACTCTTCGTAATAATCCCCCACAATAACCTGTTATTATAACCAATAACAATAACTTTCCAGAATAATCCACAAAAAATAAACCTACATAATAATCTACTACAATAACTAGGAATTAATCCACCACAATACCCCTTCAAAATAATCTTCTAAAATAGTCTTCTAAATAATTGCCAATAACACTATTACTAATAATTCACAACTTTAAGTTTCAAAATTATTTACTTCAATAACCTTCCCTTAAAATTCCTCACAATAATCCACATAGCATTAAAATCACAATATCGTTATATATCAATGAAAATAATTTTGGAGTGATGTTGTGACTTGTGGAGTTCACGTCACTCCATTGTCTCAAAATGATATTCTCTGATATATCACGTCATTGTGATTACATTGTGATCAGAGTCTATTGTAAGAGTGTGAACGTCATTATCGAAGGCCTGAGTGTGGTCGGGTTAGCTGCAAAACTCTGGTTGGGCTCCAGTTTGAGGATTCCAGAACTTTCCATTAATTTCAGCAGAATTCTGGCTTGGTCGACTTATCTTTCGCAATAATCTTTCTCAACATCAGTATGTGTCATTGCTACCCGTTTCTTAGTTAATGAATAAGAAATAATACTTTTTCCAAATGAAATATAACGAGAATTATTTTTTTATATGGAACCATATTGCAGCTCCTTGTGTTTACTTATTAATTGATTTCCTGTGTTTGGAAATTATATTTATGGGATGAAAAAATATAAAGGAAGAGTAACTCATGAATAGGGCTCGTGCTGACGACCGTCCGGCCACCGTCGGCAGACCCCACTCTGAGGCCGTGACTCTTCCTAATTAGTCAAGACTCATCAAGTATTATATAGACCTTCACCTCAAGTGACCCCGAGAGACCATGTATACGCTTTAATTTCCAGTGACACCAAGAACATTCATATGACGGAAGTGATAACCTTACAGGAGTGAAAACTGCCCTCATGGTACTTAACAGAGAAATCTTAATACAACACTCCTGTTATGGTAAGAATGAAAGCGATCACTCCTGACACGACTGTCATAACCTCTGGTTCATCACAGGTCACCGATCCCACCAGCATGCAAAACATGGACAAAGGAGGAACTCTATGACAAACGAGAGGAGCCTCATGATGGTCATGAGAGAGATTATAGTAAAAAACAGATAAAGATATATGACGATTGTTGGTCCTCGGGGGCTTCAACTTCAAACCAATAGACTGGGAGGCATACGAAGGAAGAACGGAGAACATTTCCACAATCAGATTTGTAAGCCTCATTCTGGAGACATTCATGTATCATCACGTCAAGCAGGCCACGAGAATGAGGGAAGGGAATGTTCCGTCAATACTGGATTTAATATTCATCAGGAAAGAAGAAGAGATATTTGACATCTAGTACCGCCCTCCCTTGGGAAAGAGTGATCGTGTCCTGTTGTAAATTAAATATGCTTTGCGATATATTCTATAATAGAATTGGGACATTGAAACAATTATTAAACTCGATTTCAAGAGAGAACACTGTGGGGAACTTAGGAAATTCTTTAACGAGGTTAAATGGACAGACTTTTTGCTAGTCAAGGAAGTAAGCGAAATGTATTCCCAATTTGACGAAATATACGATGAAGGATCACACCCATTCATACCAAAACTGAGATGCAGGACCAGAAAACAGGATTAGTTCAACATAAATTGTGATAGGGCCAGAGAGGACAAGGTAAGAAAATGGTTTCAATATCGGAACAGAGTCAATACCTGCAAACATACCAGCAATACAAGCAAGGGAAAAACAATTACACAGCGGCGAGGAGGTAGAAAAGAACTTTGAGAAAGGTATAGTGGAAAAATATAAAACAGATCCAGGCATTTTTTTTAAATTAATTAAAAGCAAGATGCATGTAAAGAATAAAATCCAGAGAGTGAGAATGTGGAACAGGACAATTGAGTAATGGAAAAAGAAATGTGTGAAATGCTAAATGAACAGTTCCAAAGTGTTTGTACAAAATGAGGATTTCAGAGAGCTGGACCAAATGGCAATTTCAGAGCACGCAATTCAGATATCTCAAGATAAAGTGAAAAAATTACTCATAGGGCTAGGAAGAAATAAAGCAGTTGACTTGCTGCGAGAATGTGCAACTGAACTAAGCATTCCTCCCAATTAACATTCTAGACATCCTTGTGCACAGCAATCTTAGCAGATATATAGAAAAAAGCAAACAGAGTACCAATCTATAAAAATGGCAGTCGAGAGGACTATCTAAATTATAGATCCGTATCATTAATAAACGAGGTAGTCAAAACACTAGAAAAAATAGTTAATGTTAAATGGGTTGAACACCTCGAGAGTAATGACATAATAACGGACAGAGAGTATGGTTTTCGACTCGGATGATCCTGTGTAACATATCTACTTCCTTTTTAAAATAGAGCCAAAGAGATAATAAAGGAAAGCGGTGCCTGGGTTGACTGCGTCTCTCTGGACCTAAGAAAAAAAAGGCTTTTGACAGTCCCACATAAGAGGCGGTTGTGGATCCTGGAACATGCTGGCGGGGTGACAGGGAGACGTCTGGCAAGGATGAAAAATGTTCTTACTGACAGACAGATGAGGGCATTAATCAGAGACAATGTATCTGACTGGAGGAGAGTTACTAGTGGAGAACCACAGGGTTTAGTTCTTGAAGAAGCATCGTCTTCCCTCAATAATTATCCAGCACAGTAAACTTACAACTTAATCCACCAAAATAGGCCCCATAATAATCCTCAACATAACCTTTAATAATAAACTTCAACATTAATCTTTAATAATAAACTTCAACATTAACCTTTAATAATAAGCTTCAACAATAACCCTTCATAATCATCCTCAACAATAAGCATAAATAATAATCCATATCAATATTTTTCCATAATTTTCAAACAGAATAATCATCAAAATAATCCTTCATAATAACCCTTAATAGTAATCCAGAATAATAACCCTATATATTAATAATAATACTCAACAATTACTTCTATAATAATAATAATCAACAATAATAATAATAATAATAATAATAATAATAATAATAATAATCACTCTCTAATAACAAACAACAATCACCCTCCATAATAATAACCCACAATAATCCTCCTTAATAAACCACCAAAATAACCCTCAATAATAATCAAGCACAATAATCGTACATAATAATCCATTACAATAACCCTTCATAATAACCCTCAACAATAAACCTCCATAATAACCCTGAACGATCACCCTCCATGTTTATTCCCACAATAACTTCAAAATACTACCAAAATTACCTTCAATAATAATAAAATTCTAATAATAATTCACCACAATAAACTTCCATAATAATCCAATAGAATAATCCTCCATAGTAATCCATTAAAATACTTTTCCAGACATTGGTAGAAAACAAAAAACTAAAAGGAAGAATGCTACCGTTTTTTGGGCTCAAGCTGACGAAATTCCGGCCAGCAGCTGCAGACCCCACTCTGAGGCCGTGACTCTTCCTAATTAGTCAAGACTCACCAAGTATTATATAGACCTTCACCTCAAGTGACCCCGAGAGACCATGTATACGCTTTAATTTCCAGTGACACCAAGAACATTCATCTGAAGGAAGTGATAACCTTACAGGAGTGAAAACTGCCTTCATGGTACTTAACAGAGAAATCTTAATACAACACTCCTGATATGGTAAGAATGAAAGCGATCACTCGTGACACGACTATTATGACCTCTGGGTCATCACAGGTCACCCATCTCACCAGCAAACAACAATGGAGCAAAGGAGGAACTATATGATAAACGAGAGAGGCCTCACGATGGTCATGAGAGAGATTATAGTAAAAACAGATAAAGATCAATGACGATTGTTGGTCCTCGGGGACTTCAACTCGAAAGCAATAGACTGGGAGGCGTACGAAGCAAGAACGGAGAACATTTCGACAATCAGATTTGTAAGCCTCATTCTGGAGACATTCATGTATTAACACGTCAAGCAGGCCACGAGAATGAGGGAAGGGGATGTTCCGTCAATACTGGATTTAATATTCTTTAGGAAAGAGGAAGAGATATTTGACATCTAGCACCGCCCTCCCTTGGGAAAGAGTGATCGTGTCCTGTCGTAAATTAAATATGCTTTGCCATACATTCTATAATAGAATTGGGAAATTGAAACATATATTAAACTCGATTTCAAGAGAGAACACTGCGGGGAACTTAGAAAATTCTTTAATGAGTTTAAATGGACAGAATTGTTGCTAAGCAAGGAATTAAGTGAAATGTATTTCAAATTTCGCGAAATATTCTATGAAGGAACACATCATTCATATCAAAAAAGAGATGCAGGACCATAAAACAGGATTGGTTTAACAGAAATTGTGTAGGGCCAGAGAGGACAAGGTATGAAAACTGGTTCAATATCGGAACAGATTCAATGCCTGCAAACATTCCAGCAATACAAGCAAGGAAGAAACAATTGCACAGCGGCGAGGAAGCAGAAAAGAACTTTAAGAAAGATATAGCGGACAAATATAAAACAGATCCAGGCATTTTTTAAATTAAAAGCAAGCTGCCCGTAAGGATAATATCCAGAGAATGAAAACGGGGAACAGGCCAATTGAGAATGGAAAAAAAATGTGTGAAATGCTAAATGAACAGTTCCAAAGTGTGTTTGTACAAAATGAGGATTTCAGAGAGCCGGACCAAATACCAGTTCCAGAGCACGCAATTGAGGTATCTCAAGACAAAGTGAAAAAATTACTGAAGGGGCTAGGAAGAAATAAAGCAGTTGGCTTGCTGCGAGAATGTGCAACTGAGCTGAGCATTCTACTCCAATTAATATTCCAGACATCCTTGTGCACAGGAATCTTCGCAGATATATGGAAAAAGGCAAACATAGTTCCAGTTTATGAAAATGGTAGTCGAGAGGATCCTCTAAATTATAGACCTGCATCGTTAACAAGCGAGGTAGTCAAGACATTAGAAAAAATAGTTAAAGCTATATGGATTGAACACCTCGAGAGTAATGACATAACAACGGAAAAAAAGAATGGTTTTCGAACCGGATGTTCCTGTGTAACAAATCTACTTACTTTTTATGATAGAGCCAAAGAGATAATACAGGACAGCGGTGCCTGGGTTAACTGTGTCTCTCTGAACCTAAAAATTAGCTTTTGACAGAGTCCCACATAAGAGGCGGTTCTGGAACCTGGAACATGCTGGAGGAGTGACAGGGAGACTTCTGACAAGGATGAAAAATTGTCGAACTGACAGACAGATGAGGACAGTAATTAGAGACAATGTATCTGACTGCAGGGGAGTTCCTAGTGGAGAACCACATCGTTTAGTTCTTGAACAAGCATCGTCTCACCTCCATAATTGTCCAGGACAGTAAACCTACAACATAATCCACGAAAATAAGCCCCAATAATAATCTTTAACAATAACCTTTAAGAGTAAAATTCAACAATAACCTTTAAGAGTAAAATTCAACAATAACTTTTAAGAGTAAAATTCAACAATAACCCTTCATAATCTTCCTCAACAATAACGTTAAATAATAATCCATAACAATAAGCCTCCATAATTTCCCAACAGAATAATTATAATAGTCAACACTGATTCTCTCTAATGAGACACAACATTCACCCCTACATAATAATAACCCACAATATTCCTCCTTAATAAACAACTAAATTAACCCTCAATAATATTCAAGCACAATAATCCTACATAATAATCCATCTTAATAACCCTCCATAATTACCCATCACAACAACCCTCCATTATAACCCATAATAATAACCCTCCATAATAACCCTCAACAATAGGCCTCCATAATAACCCTGAACGATCACCCTCCATGTTTTTTTCCCACAATAACTTAAATAATCTACCAAAATCACCTTGAATAATAATACAATTCTAATAATAATTCACCACAATAAACTTCCGTATAATCCAACAGAATATTCCCCCAAAGTAATCCATTATAATACTTTTTCAAATATAGGCTGAAAACTCTTCTGTGGCCCTGACTCTTCCTAATTAGTCAAGACTCACCAAGTATTATATAGACCCTCACCTCAAGTGACCCCGAAAGATCATGTATACGCTTTAATCTCCAGTGACACCAAGAACATTCATCTGAAGGAAGTGATAACCTTAAAGGAGTGAAAACTGCCCTCATGGTACTTAACAGTGAAATCTTAATACAACACTCCTGTTATGGTAAGAATGAAAGTGATCACTCGTGACACGACTGTTATGACCTCTGGGTCATCAGAGGTTACCCGTGTGTGTGTTAACTTATATTACCATTAATCCACATTCGAAGTATTTACTCATTTTATTAAGATATCAGTCATAATCACTGTTCATGATATTACGTGATATCTAGCTTCACGTGATATCACTTAGCCAGTTTATTAACAGGGAGCCACGTGATCACACAGTCATGTATACCGTAGAGCTCTCTGGACTGACAGCCACGTGGTCATGTGGAGTGGCTGCTCCTGAATCATTATGTTCATGAGCTTATGTAATTAGCTTTGGTGGTAACCAAGTGGCCATGTATACTGTGGAGCTGCTTGTCTGACAACCAAGTGGTCATGTATACTGTGGAGCTGCTTGCCTGACAACCAAGTGGTCATGTATATTGTACTTACCTAGTTGTGATTGCGGGATTCAGCTACTGCTCCTTGGTACTGCATCTCAACTGTCAATCGGTTGATTCACATGTTTGTTGGCCTATTGAGTTACATCATATCTATATTTGTAACTCTGTTTGGAGTCTGCCTCCACCACATCACTTCCAAATGCATTCCATTTGTAAATTATCCACGCAAATATCTTATCTTAATCATCCACGAATATAGTCCTCCACAATAATACTCAAAAATAATACTCCGTATTAATCAACCAAAATAACGTTTAGTAAAAATCCAACACAATAACTTTTAATGATAATCTAATACAATAACTCTAAATAATAATCCAACACTAAACCTCTAAATAATAATCCAATACAATAATTCTAAAAATTAATCCAACACAATAACTCTAAATTATAATCAAAAACAATAACTCTAAATAATAATCTCATACAATAACTCTAAATAATATTCTAACACAATAGTTTTAAATAATAATCCAACACAATAATTATAAATAATAATCCAACACAATAACTCTAAATATTATTCCAATACAATAAATGTCCATATTAATTATTCATAATAACCATCAATAATTATCTACTTCAATAAACGTACCTAATAATCCTCAACAATAATCCTCAGCAATAGTCAAACAAAATAGCCCTCCACAATAATCACAAAAATAACTCACCAGATATTAGCCACAATAATAACCGTCTTTCATATTCCTCAACAATAACCCTTTTTAATAAACCAGCACTATAACCCTCAATAATAACCCACCAGAGTAATCCTTCATAATAATAACCCTTAAAAAACTTAATAATTATACACGAGAATAATCCTCCACAATAATACAAGAGAATAATCCTCCATAATAATCCATCACATAACCTTTCATAGAAATCCACCATAATACCTCTCCATAGTAATCTTCAACAGTTACCGTTCATAATAAGCCTCAAGAATAACCCTCCATAATAATCCACCAAAATTTTTCCTCATAATAATTCACGCCAATAAAATCCATAATTATGAAAAATAACAATCTTCATAATAATCATCCGAAATAACTCACCATAATAAGCATACACAAATAATTATTTCTTGTCATAATCTCCCTCATGATATTCCACAATAATCCTCCATATTAATTCACGAAAATAACTATCAACAATAATCCACCACAATACCTCTCCATAATAAATCCCCACATTAACCCTTCCTAATTAGCCACTACAATAAACCTCAATTATATTAAACCACAATAACCCTCCTCAATATTCTACAACAATAACTCTCCGCAATAATACACCATATTATCCTGTTATAATAACCAATAACAATAACTTTAGATAATAATCCACCAAAATAAACCTCCATTATAATCTACCACAATAACTCTAGGAATTAATCCACCACAATAACCCTTCAAAATAATCTTCTGAAATAACCTTCTAAATAATTACCACTAACACCTTTAATAATAATTTACCACTTTAACTTTCAAAATTATTTGCTACAATAACCCTCCCTCAAAATTCACTACAATAAACCTCATTGTAGTAAAATCACAATAGCATCATATATCAATGGAAATAATTTTGGGGTAAGGTAGTGACTTGTGGAGTTCAAGTCACTCCATTGTCTCAAAATTATATTTATTGATATATCACGTCTTTTTTATTTCAGTGTGTTCTGAGTCTATTGTAAGTGTCTGAACGTCATTACCGTAGGCCAGAGTGAGGTCGGGTTGGCTGTAAAACCCTGGTTGGGTTATGGTTTGGGGCCTCCAGAACCTTCCATTAAATTCAGTAGAGTTCTGGCTTGGTAGACTTATCTTTCGTAATAATCTTTCTCAACATCAGTATGTGTTTTTGCAACATCTTTATTTTGTTACTGAATAAGAAAAAACACTTTTTTCATATGAAATATTATGAGAAAAAAATTATAATATGGAACCATGTTGCAGCTCCTTGCATCTACTTATTAATTGATTTCCTGTGCTTGGAATTTATATTTATAGGTTGAAAAAAGAAAAAGGAAGTGTTGATCATGACATGGACTCTAGCTGACGACCGTCCGGCCACCGGCGGCAGACCCCACTCTGAGGCCTTGACTCTTCCTAATTAGTCAAGACTCACCAAGTATTATATAGACCTTCACCTCAAGTGACCCCGGGAGACCATACATACACTTTAATTTCCAGTGACACCAAGAACATTCATCTGAAGGAAGTGATAACCTTACAGGAGTGAAAATTCCCTTCGGAGTACTTAACAGAGAAATCTTTATACAACACTCCTGTTATGGTATGAATAAAAGCGATCACTCGTGACACTACTGTTATGACCTCTGGGTCATCACAGGTTACCCAGTGTTATGATCTCAGCCTACAGGAGAAACGAGTCTCCCTCCTTGAGAGTTATTCATCAAGCCTGACCTGATTAGAAGGTCTAGCAAATATTGAGGTGATAACCCATATGTAAAATAGTTGCTTGGATATGTATAACAGTTTGAGATTATGGGCAATGAAGAAGAAAACAGATAAATGACTGGCGAGGAGATGTGGACATTTTGCTGGAGGCGTGAGGCTCGCTTCCGGAGGACCTTGACCTCACTTGAGTGCCAGACATCGCAGGGGGAAGCCGCGCTCCGTTTGAGCTCCCGTCAGAAGGGAACCCCTAGTGATATATCTCTAAGAGAAGAGAAGTGTGCAGACGTGCCAGCTGTGGAATTGAGCTGAGAACGTTGTGGTCTCAAGTCTTGGACGGCGAGGAGAGTTTAATAAGCTGCTCATAGGCATTTTCGTGGGCTGTGTGGAGCGCCCTGACCAGACGCCGTCAGAGGGAAAGCGCCCTCGACCTTATAATCTGTGGTAAGCACGATATATGCCAGTTCATAGTGATTGCTTGTAGTTGGTCGTGTGCCCAGCGACAGTAGCGATGTTTATTTATAAGTTAGACATGTTTTAATAAGGCAGAAGGCCTGAAATAAGAGAGTGGAGAGGGAGGAACACGGAGCGACGTCCGTCCCCTCTGAGCGCTGGCGGGCGACTGAGGGAGCCTGGCTCCTGACGGCGAAGGACCTTCCCAGCGTGAGTGAGGACCGCCGCCAGGCGAGGTGGAGTATGGACCCGCCCAAAACGGGGGAGTCCACTCTCACTGTATATAGAGGACAGATAGAGGTTGGAGACAAACATATTGTGTGAATATTTTTGTTTATGTGTTAAAGGGGAAACATTTTTTTGGAGTGTCGATTGGTTGCAGGTTTGTCCTTTGGGGAAGAAGTTGCTGAGAACATCGAAGCCAGCCTGGATGAGGTAATTGATGAGACTCCAAGGTAGTGAAGCAGAGGACCTCGAGCTGTGAGGAGAAGCAGTGAAGAGGAGTGTCACGTGCTTCTGTAGAGGTGGTGTAGCAGCCAAGAGAGCTGTGGAGGAACCTAGCAGAAGGGTGAAGCACCGTACTTGCTCAAGGAAACTTCAGGATAGCAGCCTGGAGGAGCTGCAGAGGATCCTGGTAGTGAAGCCCGGAAGAACCTGAAGATATCAGGGTAGTGAACTTCCAGAGGTGGAAGGGAAGTTCTGGTGGATTACTTATAGGGAATTGATAGTGTTTGGTTGTCATTAGCGTGCAAGACGCAGTGAGAGGTGAGTGACTGTTGGCATTCTTATGTCAAGAAGTGTTTTTACACTGAAGTTTAGTTACAGCCGTAGGGTGGATTATCTACAGATGTATGGCGTTCTAGGACTGATAGAGTGATCGATTGATCATTGTTGTGTATCAATGAACATTTATACTGATATATGTTATTGCATTCAAATGCTGATTTTTTATATATATATTATCTTGCTGGTGGTGCAACAGTGTATGTAGACTTGATCAACTTGAGGAGGTTGATAGTATCAGGTGGTGAACCAGGAGATAGGATACCACTTGATAAGCTGATGGTAGAGTTCTGGTTGTGTTGGAGTGCAACCCGATTGTAATATTATAGAGTATAGGATTCATTATTATTATATGTGTATGTATTGTGTATGTGCTTTGTCCAGTAAATGTATCCCAATTTGCTGGTATTTGCCCTTGTCCTAGTGAGGCTTCCCAGGAGGTAATAAAGAAGGAGAGAGAGAGAGAGAGAAAGAAACAAGAACCTCTGCTGTGGACAGGGTAGAAGATAATACTAATAAGTCAAAAGGGGATTGAGGAGATCATATCACCTAAGGAGAGAGTGGGGAGTCACGGCGGCTCGAGTGGGTGTGTGCACGTGACAACGAGGCTAAGTGTTGGAGCCGCATCCCCTAAACGTGTGACGTTGAGCCCCTCTCCAAGAGCCAGAAGCGCCAAGGGTGACCTCCTAGTATAAGCACTCTACCGAGTTGTGGGTTGGGTTGTCCGTAGAGAAGGATCAACGACGACAACACCAACCAACCCACAGTCTATAATAAATTGGGGGCCTGTGTCCGGGAGAGTGAACTGACACACCCACACCCTGTCCAAGAGTGGATTTGTACACCCTTGCTGAAATAGATAAACTGTGTGACCGCAGGTTATACTCTCTCTCTTGGGAAGACTCACAGGACAAGATGGAGAAGGTGCAAGCGTTTGTGGAGTCAGGCAAGCCTGAGGACTTGGAAGGTTGCACGAGGGATCAATTGAAGCAAATAGCAGAAAAATGTGGCATTAGGTTGAAAGCATCTAAAGTAGCTGGGATGAAGGATGAGATCCTGAGACAGTTAAGAGCCAAAAATGAAACGACAGAACAAGGAGCCCAAAAAGGAGCTGAAAGTGGAAAAGAGGATGATGGGCAGGATGAAGTGAGATCCCAGGGATCGAGTAGGAGCAGCAAGAGTAGCCGCAGTAGCAGGAGTAGCCGAAATAGGAGCTTGGAGAGATTCCAGTTAGAGCTCCAGATGCAGCGTGAGGAGAGACAGTTCCAGCTGGAAAAAATGAAACTAGAACTCCACATGAAAAATGAAGCTGAGAAGGAAAAAGAAAAAACCAGACTGGAAGTAGAAAAAGAGAAAACCAGAGTAAGAGAACTGGAGTTAGAACAAGAGAAAGAAAAAGAAAAAGCAAGACTAGAGGTCGAAAAAGAAAAAGCCCAGGTCGAAAAAGAAAAAGCCCAGGTCGAAAAAGAAAAAGAGAGAACAAAACAAATGCAGATAGAAGCGAATAGAACCTTGGCTGAGCAAAGGATTGAACATGGGTGGCCAGAGAGCACCACCCAGGTATCACACCAACCAGATGTTAGGGTTAGGGAGAAGGACATTCCCTTGTTTGTTCCCGAAGAGGCGGAGAGCTTCTTCGAGCATTTTGAAAAAGTTGCCAGCATTAAGGAGTGGCCAAATGAGGAATGGGCCCAGCTGGTCCAGTTAAGATTGACCGGTGCAGCCAGGGAGGCATACACCCAATTGTCACTGGAAGAGTGCCAGGATTACGCCACAGTAAAGAGCAGCATATTGCGCTCATTTCAGTTAACCCCAGAAGCTTATAGGAAGCGCTTCAGAGAAATGATCAAAGTTGGAGCATGTACGTTTGCTGAGACAGCAAGGGATCTGGAAAGACGATTCCAGAAGTGGATTGAGGCTGCTGGAGTTGGATCTTACGCTGACCTGAAGCAACTGATGGTCATGGAGAAGTTCTTGGAGATGATGCATCCCGAAACAAAGTTCAAGATCCAAGAAGCAGGGATATTGGAGGTGAAAGATGCCGCAGATTGGGCGGATATGATTACTGAAGCATACAAGAGCTTGAGGGAGAACAGAGTGATAAGCGAGGCGAGACACAACAATGGCAGATCCAATGGAGTCTGGGGAGGAAGAAATTATGAGAGACCCAGAAGAGTCTGGGGTGAGAAAAATTTTGATAAATGGGCAGATAAAAGTAAGTACCCTGAAACTCAGAAGAGTAGGTCGCGCACTTCGTCTGAAAGTGAGGATGGAGGAGCCAAACGAGAAACTAATCGTTATCCAGGGAATCAAGAGTCCAGTAAAGCTCCACAGAGTACGAGTAGTACGTCTGGCCCGAGGAACTCCAATACGAGTGGGCAGAGTCAGAGCTACTCTGGTACATATAAAAGAGACTTTTCCCAGATGAGATGTTACAATTGTAACGGATTGGGTCACGTGATGCGAGATTGTCGGCAGGGCAAGAGAGTTGTGACCCTGGCCATGTGTGACCCCCGAAGTAAATATACTAATGTGTTCCGAGACAAACCACAGAAGATGAACTTAGTGAACGAGAGGTATAGGCCGTTCATTAGCAAAGGTTGGATCAGAATAGGAGGCCAACCTGAGGTAGAAGTGGGTATCTTAAGGGATACCGGAGCTAATCAGAGCTTGATTGCGAGAAGCCTGATTGGGAATGGTCGACGGTTAGCTGGCAGTGGGAAGATGAGAGTATGTGGGTTATTGTCTGAGAGTGACATGCCCGTTTGTACTGTCCAGCTAAGGTCGGAATATGTGTCGGCGGAGGTGATGTTGGGAGTATGCCCTGACATACCTATTCCAGGAGTCCAAGTGATCCTGGGGAATGACTTGTGCGGGACAAAGGTGTTGCCGAGAGTCGTAGCGGAGAATGTGCCAGAGGAGTGCCCAAAAGGCCGCGGCACGGGTGGGACACCTGAGAGTGTGAACCTGACTGACATCCGAGGAGATGAGTCAGGAGACCGCCAAGCCATTGAGTACCCTGTCTCGGTAGTGATGAAGACAGAGGTGGCCGACAAGGAAGACACTGGAGAAGATGAGACAGTGTCAATTAAACCGGTAGAAGATATCGACGTAGACATAGCGTGGCTGTTTGATGAAGGTCCAGCCCAGGAAAATGAAGTCTCGGTGAGGTCAAAAGTGAAGATGACCCAGCCGAAGAAAACTCATGTGAAGAGAGCGGACCTGAGTAGAGCCCAGACTGCTGAAATTAAGAGTCGGAAGGCGAATGCAACTGTGCTGAGTAGGAATGAGGAAAGATGTGGACATACTGAGGACGGGAGTAGAGCGTCACGTTGTCCACGAGCACAGAGGCATATGGATAGTGGAGTTAAGTTGTTTGAGATGGCAAGAGTTGACATGTTTCACAGAAAACGAGGAGGAGAGATAGTGAAGAAGAGTAACAGCCGAGAAAATGAAAGGAGAGGAGACAGTATGTGTGGAGAGATGCTTACGAGCACTCTGGGAGAGGTAGAGCAACATGCACGGTCGAGTGCTGTCGGATGTAATACAGTGCCCGAAGAAACTTTTAGGGAACGAAGAAGAGTTGAAGGAGAAGAAATGGAGTTGCATAGAGGTGAAAAGTGGGGGAAGAGGAAGATGATACAAGCATGGAGGAATAGAAGAAAGTCGAGGACTCGGTGGGAGTCGAACAGGATGAGGTCTCGGATATATGAGGAGACGAAAGGGAGGATCGTCGGTGAAGACGAGGGAGTGAAGTATGATGACAGGAGACGAAAGTATAACGGCAGTAGATGGAAGTGTGAAGACGACAGAGGAGGTACAGACAGTAGACGTCTGACTCTGGACGTGAAGAGAAGAAGACGAAGTGACGGAGTGTGGAAACAATAAGTAGAGTGGACCAATGGATTGCAGGCGTCCAAGGAGGACAGCCTAGCCAAGAGGTGCCAGAGAAGTCAAATCGTTTATGAGAAGATCGTGTTTCTGGAGAGTTGTGAGCCGGATGTTGCAAGGAGCAACGAAGTAGTTGTAGACTCCTACGGGAGTATGTAAACAGACTAACCGGTCGAACCAATCGGTTGAAGAACGAGACAGCGTGGTGGCGGATGTATTATCCCGAGCTTTGCCACTGGAATAACTCTCAAAATAAGGGGAGGGGAGTGTTATGATCTCAGCCTACAGGAGAAACGAGTCTCCCTCCTTGAGAGTTATTCATCAAGCCTGACCTGATTAGAAGGTCTAGCAAATATTGAGGTGATAACGCATATGTAAAATAGTTGCTTGGATATGTATAACAGTTTGAGATTATGGGCAATGAAGAAGAAAACAGATAAATGACTGGCGAGGAGATGTGGACATTTTGCTGGAGGCGTGAGGCTCGCTTCCGGAGGACCTTGACCTCACTTGAGTGCCAGACATCGCAGGGGGAAGCCGCGCTCCGTTTGAGCTCCCGTCAGAAGGGAACCCCTAGTGATATATCTCTAAGAGAAGAGAAGTGTGCAGACGTGCCAGCTGTGGAATTGAGCTGAGAACGTTGTGGTCTCAAGTCTTGGACAGGCGAGGAGAGTTTAATAAGCTGCTCAGAGGCATTTTCGTGGGCTGTGTGGAGCGCCCTGACCAGACGCCGTCAGAGGGAAAGCGCCCTCGACCTTATAATCTGTGGTAAGCACGATATACGCCAGTTCATAGTGATTGCTTGTAGTTGGTCGTGTGCCCAGCGACAGTAGCGATGTTTATTTATAAGTTAGACATGTTTTAATGAGGCAGAAGGCCTGAAATAAGAGAGTGGAGAGGGAGGAACACGGAGCGACGTCCGTCCCCTCTGAGCGCTGGCGGGCGACTGAGGGAGCCTGGCTCCTGACGGCGAAGGACCCTCCCAGCGTGAGTGAGGACCGCCGTTAGGCGAGGTGGAGTATGGACCCGCCCAAAACGGGGGAGTCCACTCTCACTGTATATAGAGGACAGATAGAGGTTGGAGACAAACATATTGTGTGAATATTTTTGTTTATGTGTTAAAGGGGAAACATTTTATTGGAGTGTCGATGGGTTGCAGGTTTGTCCTTTGGGGAAGAAGTTGCTGAGAACTTCGAAGCCAGCCTGGATGAGGTAATTGATGAGACTCCAAGGTAGTGAAGCAGAGGACCTCGAGCTGTGAGGAGAAGCAGTGAAGAGGAGTGTCACGTGCTTCTGTAGAGGTGGTGTAGCAGCCAAGAGAGCTGTGGAGGAACCTAGCAGAAGGGTGAAGCACCGTACTTGCTCAAGGAAACTTCAGGATAGCAGCCTGGAGGAGCTGCAGAGGATCCTGGTAGTGAAGCCCGGAAGAACCTGAAGATATCAGGGTAGTGAACTTCCAGAGGTGGAAGGGAAGTTCTGGTGGATTACTTATAGGGAGTTGATAGTGTTTGGTTGTCATTAGCGTGCAAGACGCAGTGAGAGGTGAGTGACTGTTGGCATTCTTATGTCAAGGAGTGTTTTTACACTGAAGTTTAGAGTTACAGCCGTAGGGTGGATTATCTACAGATGTAGGGCGTTCTAGGACTGATAGAGTGATCGATTGATCATTGTTGTGTATCAATGAACATTTATACTGATATATGTTATTGCATTCAAATGCTGATTTTCTATATATATATTATCTTGCTGGTGGTGCAACAGTGTATGTAGACTTGATCAACTTGAGGAGGTTGATAGTATCAGGTGGTGAACCAGGAGATAGGATACCACTTGATAAGCTGATGGTAGAGTTCTGGTTGTGGTGGAGTGCAACCCGATTGTAATATTATAGAGTATAGGATTCATTATTATTATATGTGTATGTATTGTGTATGTGCTTTGTCCAGTAAATGTATCCCAATTTGCTGGTATTTGCCCTTGTCCTAGTGAGGCTTCCCAGGAGGTAGTAAAGAAGGAGAGAGAGAGAGAGAAAGAAACAAGAACCTCTGCTGTGGACAGGGTAGAAGATAATACTAATAAGTCAAAAGGGGATTGAGGAGATCATATCACCTAAGGAGAGAGTGGGGAGTCACGGCGGCTCGAGTGGGTGTGTGCACGTGACAACGAGGCTAAGTGTTGGAGCCAGCATCCCCTAAACGTGTGACGTTGAGCCCCTCTCCAAGAGCCAGAAGCGCCAAGGGTGATCTCCTAGTATAAGCACTCTACCGAGTTGTGGGTTGGGTTGTCCGTAGAGAAGGATCAACGACGACAACACCAACCAACCCACAGTCTATAATACCATCCCACCAGCAAGCAACACACGGACAAGGGAGGGATCTCTATGAAAAACGAGAGGGGCCTCATGATGGTAATGAGAGAGATTATAGTAAAACCATATAGAGATAAATGACGATTTTTGGTCCTTGAGGACTTCAACTTGAAAGCAATAGACTGGGAGGCGTACGAAGCAAAAACGGAGAACATTTCGACAATCAGATTTGTAAGCCTCATTCTGGAGACATTCATGAATCAACATGTCAAACTGGCCACGAGAAAGAGGAAAGGGGATGATCCGTCAATACTGGATTTAATATTCATTAGGCAAGAAGAAGAGATATTTGACATCTAGTTCCACCCTCCTTTGGGAAAGAGTGATCGTGTCCTGTCGTAAATTAAAGATGCTTTGCGATACGTTCTATAATAGAATTGGGACATTGAAACAGTTATTAAACTCGATTTCAAGAGAGAACACTGTGGTGAACTTAGAAAATTCTTTAATGTATTTAAATGGACAGACTTGTTGCTAGGCAAGGAAGTGAGTGAAATGTATTTCAAATTTTTCGAAATATACGATGAAGGAACACAACATTTATATCAAAACAGAGATGCAGGACAAGAAAACAGGATTGGTTCAACAGAAATTGTGATAGGGCAAGAGAGGACAAGGTAAGAAAATTGGGTCAAATATCAGAACATGTTCAATACGTGCAAACATACCAGCAATACAAGCAAGGAAGAAACAATTACACAGCGGTGAGGAAGCAGAAAAGAACTTTAGGAAAGGTATAGCGGACAAAATATAAAACAGATCCAGGCATTTTTAAAAATTAATTAAAAGCAAGCTGCACGTAAAGGATAAAATCCATAGATGGAGAACGGGGGAACAGGAATATTGAGAATGGAAAAAGAAATGTGTGAAATGCTAAATGAACAGTTCCAAAGTGTGTTTGTACAAAATGAGGATTTCAGAAAGCTTTACCAAATACCAGTTACAGAGCACGCAATTGAGGTATCTCAAGACAAAGTGAATAAATTACTCAAGGGGCTAGGAAGAAATAATGCAGTTGGCTTGTTGCGAGAATGTGCAATTGAACTGAGCATTCCACTCCAATTAATATTTCTGAAATCCTTGTGCACAGGAATCTTCGCAGATATATGGAAAAAGGTAAACATAGTACCAATCTATAAAAATGGTAGTCGAGAGAGGATCATCTAAATTGTAGACTCGTATCATTAACAAGCGAGGAAGTCTAAATAGTTAAATAACTATATACTAGTCTATATAGTTAAATAACTATTTAGACTACCTCGTCTAAATAATAAAAAAAACACTAGAAAAAATAGTTAAAGCTAAATGGGTTGAACACCTAGAGAGTAATGACATAATAACGGACAGAAAAAATGGTTTTCGAACCGGATGATCCTGTGTAACAAATCCATTTACTTTTTATGATAGAGCCACACAGATCATAGAGGAAGGCGGTTCCTGGGTTGCCTGTGTCTCTCTGGACCTAAAACAAATGGATTTTGACAGAGTCCCACATAAGAGGCGGTTCTGGAACCTGGAACATACCGGCGGGGTGACAGGGAGACTTCTGTCATGGATGAAAAGTTTTCTAACTGAGAGGCAGATGAGGGCATTAATCAGAGACAATGTTTGAGGAGAGTTACTAGTGGAGAACCAAAGGGTTTATTTCTTGAACAATCATCGTCAGCCCTCTATAATTATCCAGCACAGTAAACCTAAAACTTAATCCACCAAAATAAGCCCCAATAATCAGCCTCAACAATAACGTTTAATAATAATTCATAACAATAAGCCTCCATAATTTTCCAACAGAATAATCATCAAAATAATCCTTCACAATAACCCTTAATAGTAATCCACAACAACAACCCTATATAATAGTACTAATACTCAACAAATACTTTTATAATAATAATAATCAACAATAACTCTCAAATAACACACAACAATCACCCTCCATAATAAAAACCCACAAATTTCCTCCTTAATAAACCACCAAAATAACCCTCAATAATAATCAAGGACAAAACACCTCCATAATAATCCATCACAATAACCCTACATAATAACCCTCAAGAATAAACCTCCATAATAACCCTAAACAATGACCCTCAATGTTTATATCCAACAATAACTTCAATAATTTACCAAAATCACCTTCAATAAAAATACAATTCCAAAATTAATTCACCACAATAAACTTCCATAATAATCCAACAGAAAAATCCTCAATAGTAGTCCATTATACTACTTTCCAGACATAGGATGAAATGAAACAAAAAGGATGAATGGTACACTAGAAACAAATCCACAATGGCCGTTTGACGAGGATTCGAACCTGCGTCCGGGAGCATCCTAGACACTGCCTTAATCGACTGAGCTACGATACGACAGGGTTGGGAGAGGGAGAACGGCCTGTTGACATAGCTCAGGGTCCAGGGGGGGGGGGGTTGTGTAAAAGCCTGGTTTTTGCTTCGGAGAGGCTACGGGATCCAGTAGGTTCAGTAGAACTTCGGTTTCAACCCTTTTAACCCTGTCGTAGCTCAGTCGATTAAGGCAGTGTCTGGGATGCTCCCGGACGCAGGTTCGAATCCTCGTCACGGCCCTTGTGGATTTGTTCATTTGATGCATCACGTTATTGTGATCTCTTCTTCTTCTTCTTGAGAATAGGTGCAGTTTGCATGAAGGGATTACCCTCCCGATGACTGCACCAGGACAGATGTTTGGAGACGCGGTGACGTTGAGGATGAAGAAAGTCAAAAGTGTTAGATGTGTCGAGCCATAGAGAGAGGAGTGGCGACGAAAACAGAGGCGGACGTTAGAGGGAGACACGCCGCACCATAGGGCAGGACCTCGAGTTCATGGCAGCAGCTGAACCACGCACGGGAGAGCGGCGTGCGCAAGATGTCAACTAATATTTCTCCGGAAACTTGTGTAATGGAAAGCGCAAGCAGTACGCATTCCAAATCACCCACGAGTCAGGGGACACATGGCCACCTGGTGATGCCCTCGGCTGAGACATCTTATCCGGCACCCTATACACAAACTCCTTCACCCGCGACACCCAGATAGTGGACGAGCACCACGGGATTGGAAGCACCCGGGCATCTCGATAAGGGCTCAACACCCGATCCTCACAAGGCACGACCCCAGCAGTCGGGACGAGGCTGCTCCCAGACCGGGGCAACGAAGGAGGGAGAACCGCAGGGGATGCAGGCGCAGCACCGACCTCATCACAGGGCACAGGAGCCGAGGCCCCCCGGTGCACATCTTTCCGCAACATCACGACGAGGTCCCGATCATCAGGGAAAACCCCCCACTGCGGAGATTCAACAGCAGGAAACGCAGGAGGGGGAGGGGGCACAGGCAACAACTTCGGAGCCCCTCACAGCACCATCATTCACGGCGGGGGACGCCAGCTGAGCACCATACTCCCCCACCTCCTCCTAAGGCACACCACGAAGGGGAGAGACACACTCCGAGCCCGCCGCGAACGCTTCGAGACAGGCCGCACCACACCACGCCCAGCAGGCCCCTCCTTAGGCACAGCCACCATCTTCACATCCACACAGGCCACACCTGCACTATCCGAAGAGTCCACAGAGGCCACATCACTCACACTGTCTACATCATCCACGGAAACAGTCTCAGAACACCGACGCGCACGCTTCTGCAAAGGGATGGAAAGAGCAGGACTACAGTCGTCAACACACACAGACACAGCAGGCACCTCTCCCTGCCGAAGCACCCCCCTCCAAAACAGCAGAACCCGCGTCCCCTGGAGCCGTTACCACATCCACAGGCTGGGGCAGGACATGAACCTCCACCGGGACACCCTTCACTACACAGCGCAGGCGACGGCCCAACACCCACACACACCGGCTCGACAACCCCAGGGGCCACAGCAGTCACCAGACGTGTCGCACAGGCCGTAGAACCCGCTTCAACAGGCGATGCAGCAGACAGGCAATCAGGCGCCTCAGGCACAGTACCCACTGCGTCCTCAGAACCGTTCGAACGCAACATGGGCGGAAAATCCTCCGCACGAAAAACATGCACCCGACCAGTTGCTCCCACGTCGCATGCTGCAGCCAGATGACCCTCGTGACCACACCGATAACAGGTGCGCGGTTGACCCCGATACAAGCAGCGGAGTGTGTAACCCAACACGGACATCGACGACGGTACACTACACTTCAGCGACATCGTCAGGGTGTGAGAGCCGTCAAGCATACCAACACAGTGCCCGGCAACGACCTTGTTCCAAAGAACACTTAACACCGTCCCAAATCGTTCAAAACAGAAGGTCAAGAAGTCGTCCTGAAATTCGAAGGGAGCACCATGCACCGCCACAGACGTCAAGGTGACACTAAGATTCACCACTTTAACGGAGCCATCAGTATCAGGGAGAGGATAAACACGTCCCTCACACCACTTGAGAAACGCCTGAAAGGCAGCCTGGAGGAGGTACTTGACCACAGCACGGTTGCCCGGAAGCAGCTGGATGCCCACCAGGTCCGACAGCTGCACATGAAGCACGTCCACCAGGGCGACACCAACCAACGAATGGTCTACCGGCACTGTCGGCTGGTCTGATGCCAGACCAGCCGACAAAGTCCTCTTCACTGGAAGGCGAGAAGTCCCCATGGCAAAGTCAAACGTCACCCTGTCAGTGGCAAACCACCACCAGCAGGGCAAACAAGCAATCACCCAACGTAAACACGAGCCAGGAGCGGAGAGACCTCAGGAACGTCCGACCCGGCCGGTGGTCACTAGTTTGGGCTCGAGCTGTCGACCGTCCGGCAACTGGCGACAGACCCCACTCTGAGGCCGTGACTCTTCCTAATTAGTCAAGACTCACCAAGTATTATATAGACCTTAACGTCAAGTGACCCCCGAGAGACCATGTATACACTTTAATTTCCAGTGACACCAAGAACATTCATCTAAAGGAAGTGACAACCTTACAGGAGTGAAAACTGCCCTCATGGTACTTAACAGAGAAATCTTAATACAGCACTCCTGTTATGGTAAGAATGAAAACGATCACTCGTGACACGACTGTTATGACTTCTAGGTCATCAGAGGTCACCTGTGTGTGTGTGTTTACTTATATTATCATTAATCAACATGAGAAGGATTTACTCTTTTTATTAAGATATCAGTCATAATCACCGTTAATGATATTACGTGATATCTAGTTTCACGTGATATCATGTAGGAAATTTATTGTCAGGCATCCAAGTGATCATACAGTCAGGTATACTATAGAGTTCTCTGGACTGAAAGACACGTGGTCATGTGCAGTTGGTTGCCTTGAATCCTTAAGGTCATAAGTTTTTGTAAACAGCTTGTCTGACCAGCAAATGGTTATGTATATTGTGGAGCTGCTTGTCTGACAACCAAGTGGTCATGTATACTATGGAGCTGCTTGTCTGACAACCAAGTGATCATGTATATTGTACTAACCAAGTTTTGATTGCGGGGGTAAATGAAAATAATTTTGGAGTAATGTAGTGACTTGTGGATTTCAAGTCACTCTATTGCATCAAAATGATATTCATTGATATATTACGTCATTATGATTTCATTGTGACCTGAGTCTATTGTAAGAGTGTGAGCGTCATTACCGAAGGCCTGAGTGTGGTCGGGTTGGCTGTAAAACTCAGGTTGGGCTTCGGCTTGGGGATTCCTGAACCTTCCATTAAATTTAGTAGAGTTCTGACATGGTCGATTTACCTTTTGTAATAATCTTTCTCAACATCAGTATGTGTTATTGCAACGCGTTTCTTAGTTATTGAATAAGAAATAATACTTTTTCCATATGAAATATTACGATTTTTTTTAATATGGAACCATGTGGCAGCTCCTTGTGTTTACTTATTAATTGATTTCCTGTGTTTCAGGTTGAAACAAATAGGTTGAAAAAAGAAAAAGTAACAGTGTCTCATGACTAGGGCTCGTGCTGATGACCGTCCGGCCATCGGCAGCAGACCCCACTCTGAGGCCGTGAATCTTTTTAATTAGTCAAGACTCACCAGGTATTATATAGACCTTCACCTCAAGTGACCCCGAGACACCATGTATACGCTTTAATTTCCTGTGACAACAAAAACATTCATCTGAAGGAAGTGATAACCTTACAAGAGTGAAAACTGCCCTCATGGTACTTAACAGAGAAATATTATTACAACACTCCTGTTATAGTAAGAATGAAAGCGTTCATTCGTGACACGACTGTTATGACCTCTGGGTCATCACAGGTCACCCGTGTGTGTTTACTTATATTACTATTAATCCACATTCAAAGGGTTTTTTCTTTTTATTAAGATATCAGTCATAATCACTGTTCATACTATTACGTGATATCTAGTTTCACGTGATATCACTTTGCGAGTTTATTATCAGGGAGTCACGTGATCACACAGTCATGTATACTGTAGAGCTCTCTGGACTGATAGTCACGTGGTCATGTGGAGATGCTGCTCCTGCTTCAAAAAGGTCATATGTTTTTGTAATTAGCTTGTGTGGTAACCAAGTGGTCATGTATACTATGGAGCTGCTTGTCTGACAACCAAATGGTCATGTATACTTTGGATCGGGTTGTCTGACAACCAAGTGGTCATGTATACTGTGGAGCTGGTTGTCTGACAACCAAGTGGTCATGTATACTGTGAGGCTGCTCGTCTAACAACCAAATGGTCATGTATACTGTGGAGCTGCTTGTCTGACAAAGAAGTGGTCATGTATACTATGGAGCTGATTGTCTGACAACCAAGGGGTCATGTATACTGTGGAGCTGCTCGTCTGACATTCAAATGGTCATGTATACTGTGGAGCGTCTTGTCTGACAACCAAATGGTCATGAATACTGTAGAGCTGCTTGTCTGACAACCAGGTGGTCATGTATACTGTGGAGCTGCTTGTCTGACAACCAAGAGGTCATGTATACTATGGAGCTGCTTGTCTGACATCCAAGTGGTCATGTATACTGTAGAGCTTCTTGACTGTCAACCAGGTGGCCATGTATACAATGGAGTTGCTTGTCTGACAACCAAATGGTCATGTATACTGTGGAGCTGCTTGGCTGACAACCAGGTGGTCATGTATACTGTGGAGCTGCTTGTCTGACAAAGAAGTGGTCATGCATACTATGGAGCTGATTGTCTGACAACCAAATGGTCATGTATACTGTGGAGCTGCTTGCCTCACAACCAAGTGGTCATGTATACTGTGTAGCTGCTTGTCTGACAACCAAGTGGTCATGTATACTGAGGAGCTACTTGTCTGACAACCAAGTGGTCATGTATACTGTGTAGCTGCTTGTCTGACAACCAAGTGGTCATGTTTCTGTGGAGATGCTTGTCTGACAACCAAGTGGTCATGTATACTGTGTAGCTGCTTGTCTGACAACCAAGTGGTCATGTATACTAAGGAGCTGCTTGTCTGACAACCAAATGGTCATGTATACTGTGGAGCTGCTTGTCTGACAACCAAGTGGTCATGTATACTAAGGAGCTACATGTCTGACAACCAAATGGTCATGTATACTGTGGAGCTGCTTGTCTGACAACCAAATGGTCATGTATACTGTGGAGCTGCTTATTTGACAACTAGGTGGTCATTTATATTGTACTTACCTAGGAATGATAGCGGGGGTTGAGTTTCTGCTCTTTGGTCCCGCATATCATCTGCCAATCAGCAGATTCACAAGTTTGTAAGCGTATTTGGCTGTATCATATCTACATTTGTTACTCTGTTTGGAGTCTGCCTCCATCACATAGCTTCCAAATACATTCCCTTTGTAAATAATCCACGCAAATAACCTATCATAATAATCCTCGAAAATAGTCCTCCCCATTAATCCCAAAAATAATACTCCATATTAATCAACCAAAATAGTAGTCTGTAATAATCCAACACAATAACTGTAAATAATAATCCAACTCAATAAAATGTCAAATCAAATCAAAATCAAATGTTTATTTAGGTAAAGTACATACATACAAGGTGAGATACAAACATTGATGGATTTATAGATAGAGCTAGTACATACAAAACCTATAGCCACTATTAGGCAAAGCGTTTCGGGCAGACCATACTTGAAGGTGCCGGAGATCGAACCTGGGGTCTCTCACATGCAAAGCGAATAATAACTCGCAATAACTCTAACAATAATCCAACACAATAAATGTCTATAATAATTATTCATAATAACGATCAATAATTATCTACTACAATAAACGTACCTAATAAACTACAACAATAACCCTCCGCAATAGTTAACCAAAATAGCCCTCCAGAATAATCACTAAACAAAGTTTCCAGATATAAGCTACAATAATATTCGTCCATAATAATCCTCAACAATAACCCTTTTAAATAATCCAGAACTATAACCCTCAAAAATAACCCAGCAGACGAATCCTTTAAAACAAGCCTCCAAAAAAAACCTCCTCAATAATACAGGAGAATAATCCTCATAATATTCCATCACAATAACCTTTCAACGGAATGCACCACAATATCTCTCCATAGTAATCTTCAAAAGTTACCGACATAATAAGCCTCAAGAATACCCTCTATAATAATCCACCAATATTTTTTCTCATAAGAATTCACCCCAATAATATCCATAATTTTGTAATATAATATTCCTCTTAATAATCATCCACAATAACTAACTATAATAACCATCCACAATAACTCACCATAATAATTTCTTACAATAACCTCCTTCATGATATTTCACAATAACCCTCCATATTAATTCACCAAAATAACCATAAACAATAATCCACTACTATAACCTGTTATAATAACTAATAAAAATAACTTTCCAGAATAATCCAATAAAATCCAGAATAATCCAACCTCCATAGTAATCTACCAAAATAAACCTCCATAATAATCTACCACAATAACTAGGAATTAATCAACCACAATAACCCTTCAAAGTAATCTACTGAAATAACCTTCTAAATAATTACCACTAACAAAGTTAATAATAATTCACCACTTTAACATTCAAAATTATTTAGAACAATAACCCTCCCTTAAAATTCACCACAATAACTCTCATTGTAGTAAAATCTCAATTGCGTCATATATCATTGGAAATAATTTTGGGGTAATGTAGTGACTTGTGGAGTTCATGTCACTCCATTGACTCAAAATGATATTTATTGATTTATCTTGTCATTCTGATTTCATTGTGATCTGAGTCTATTGTAAGAGTGTGAACGTCATTACCGAAGGCCAGAGTGTGGTCGGGTTGGCGGTAAAACCCTGGTTGGGCTCCGGTTTGGAGCTTCCTTCAGTAGAGTTCTGGCTTGGTCGACGTATTTTTCGTAATAATCTTTCTCAACATCAGTATGTGTTATTGCAACCCGTTTCTTGGCTATTGAGTAAGAAATAATCCTTTTTCCGTATGAAATATTAAGAGAAAAAATTATAATATGGAACCATGTTGCAGCTCCTTGTGTCTACTTATTAATTGATTTCCTGTGTTTGGAATTTATATTAATAGGTTGAAAAAAAAAGAACACCTAATAACGTGGGCTCGTGCTGATGACCGTCCGGCCACCGGCGGCAGACCCCACTCTGAGGCCGTGACTTTTCCTAATTAATCAATATTCACCAAGTATTATGTATACGTTCACCTTAAGGGACCCCGAGAGACCATGAATACGCTTTAATATCCAGTGACACTAAGCACATTCATCTGAAGGAAGTGATAACCTTACGGGAGTGAAAACTGCCCTCATCGTACTTAACAGGGAATATAACACTCTTGTTATGGTAAGAATAAATGCGATCACTCGTGGCACGACTGGTATGACCTCTGGGTCATCACAGGTTACCCATCCCACCAGCAAGGAACACACGAACAAAGGAGGAACTCTATGACAAACGAGAGGGGCCTCATGATAGTCATGAGAGAGATTATAGTAAAAGCAGATATAGATAAATGACGATTGTTGGTCCTCGGGGACGTCAATTTGAAAGCTATAGACTGGAAGGCGGTCGAAGGAAGAACGGAGAACATTTCGACAATCAGATTTGTAAGCCTCATTCTGGAGACATTCATGTATTAACACGTCAAGCAGGCCACAAGAATGAGGGAAAGGGATTTTCCGTCAATACTGGATTTAATATTCATCAGGAAAGAAAAAGGGATATTTGACATCTAGTACCGCCCTCCCTTGGGAAAAAGTGATCGTGCCCTGTTGTAAATTAAATATGCTTTGCGATATATTCTATAATAGAATTGGGACAGTGAGCCAGTTATTAAAGTCGATTTAAAGAGAGAACACTGTGGGGAACATCGAAAATTCTTTAATGAGTTTAAATGGACAGACATGGTGCTAGGCAAGGAAGTAAGTGAAATGTATTCCAAATTTTGCGAAATATACGATGAAGGCACACACCCATCTATACAAAACAGAGATGCAGGACCAGAAAACTGGATTGGTTCAACATTAATTGTGATAGGGCCAGAGAGGACAAGGTAAGAAAATTGTTCAATATCGGAACAGGTTCAATACCTGTATACATACCAGCAAAACAAGCAAGGGGGAAACAATTACACAGCGGTGAGGAGGTAGAAAAGAACTTTGGAAAACGTATAGCGGACAAATATAAAACAGATCCAGGCATTTTTTTAAATTAATTAAAAGCAAGCTGCATGTAAAGGATAAAATCCAGAGTGAGAACGGGGAACAGGACAATTGAGAATGGAAAAAGAAATGTGTGAGATGCTATATGAACAGTTCCAAAGTGTTTGTACAAAAATGAGGATTTCAGAGAGCTGAACCAAATAACAATTCCAGAACACGCAATTGAGGTATCTCAAAACAAAGTGAAAAAATTACTCTAGGGGCATGAAAGAAATAAAGCAGTTGTCTTGCTGCGAGAATGTGCAACTGAGCTGAGCATTCTACTCCAATTAATATTTCAGAAATCCTTGTGCACAGGAATCTTAGCAGATATATGGAAACAGGTGAACATAGTACCAATCTATGAAAATGGTAGTCAAGAGGATCCTCTAAATTATAGACCCGTATTACTAACAAGCAAAGTAGTCAAAACCCTAGAGAAAATAGTAAAAGCAAAAGGGGTTGAACATCTCGAGAGTAATGACATAATAACGGACAGAAAGAATGGTTTTCGAACCGGATGATCCTGTGTAACAAATCTATTAAGTTTTTATGATAGAGCCACAGAGATAATACAAGAAAGCGGTGCCTGGGTTTACTGTGTCTCTCTGGACCTAAAAAATGGCTTTTGACAGAGTCCCACATAAGAGGCGGTTCTGGAACCTGGAACATGCCGGCGGGGTGACAGGGAGACTTCTGACAAGGATGAAAAATGTTCTAACTGACAGACAGATGAGGGCGTTAATCAGAAACAATGAAGCTGACTGGAGGAGAGTTACTAGTGGAGAACCACAGGGTTTAGTTCTTGAACAAGCATCGTCTCACCTCCATAATTATCCAGCACAGTAAACCTACAACTTAATGCACCAAAATAAGCCCCAATAATAATCCTCAATATTAACCTTTAATAATAAACTTCAACATTAACCTTCAATAATAAACTTCAACATTAACCTTCAATAATAAACTTCAACAATAACCTTCCATAGTAATCCATAACAATAACTTTCCATAATTTTCCAACAGAATAATCATCAAAATAATCCTTCACAATAACCCTTAATATTAATCCACAACAATAACCCTGTATAATAATAATAATACTCAACAAACACCTCAATAATAATAATAATCAATAATAACATCTCTAATAACACACAACAATCACCCTCCATAATAATAACCCACAATATTCCTCCTTCATAAACCACCAAAATAACCCTCAATAAAAATCAAGCACAATACTCCTTCATAATAATTCATCACAATAACCCTCCATAATAACCGGCAACCATAAACCTCCACATCCCTGAACGATAACCCTCCATTTTTATTTCCCACAATAACTTCAATAATCTACTAAAATCACCTTCAGTAATAATACAGTTGTAATAATAATTCACCACAATAAACTTCCATAATAATCCAATAGAATAATTCTATATTGTAATCTATTATAATGCTTTTCCAGACATAGGTTGAAAAAAACAAAAGGAAGAATTATACAGTTTTTAGGGCTAGAGCTGACGACCGTCCGGCCACCGGCGGCAGACCCCACTATTTGGACGTGACTCTTCCTAATTAGTCAAAACTCACCAAGTATTATATAGACCTTCACCTAAAGTGACCCCGAGAGACATGTATACGCTGTAATTTCCAGTGACACCAAGAACATTCATCTGAAGGAAGCGAAAACCTTACTGGAGTGAAACCTGCTCTCATGGTACTTAACAGAGAAATCTTATTACAACACTCCTGTTATGGTATTTACAGAGAAATCTTAATACAACACGTCGGTTTTGGTAAGAATGAAAGCGATCACTCGAACCACGACTGTTATGACCACTGGGTCATTAGAGGTCACCCGTATGTGTGTTTACTTATATTACCATTAATCCACATTCAAGAGATTTACTCTTTTTATTAAGATATCAGTCATAATCACTGTACGTAATATTATGTGATATCTAGTTTCACGTGATATCACTTAGCCTGTTTATTGTCAAGGAGCCACGTGATCATACAGTCATGTATACTGTAGAGCTCTCTGGACTGACAGTCACGTGGTTACGTGGTGATGCTGCTCCTGCCTCAAAAAGGTCATATGTTTTTGTAGTTATTTTGTGTAGTAACCAAGTGGCCATGTATACTGGGGAGTTGCTTGTCTGACGACCAAGTGATCATGTATATTGTACTTACGTAGGTATGATAGCGGGGGGTTGAGCTTCTGCTCTTTGGTTCCCCATCTGAGCTGTCAATCAGCAGATTCACATGTTTGTAAGCCTATTTGGCTGTATCATATCTACATTTGTTACTCGGTTTGGAGTCTGCCTCCTCCACATCACTTCCAAATGCAATCCATTTGTAAATAATTTACGCAAATAACTTATCATAATAATCCACGAAAATAGTCCTCCACAATAATCCCCCCCAAAACTATACTCCATATTAATCAACCAAAATTATATTCTGTAATAATCCAACACAATAACTGTATATAATAATCAAACACAATAAAATGTCACATCAAATAAAAATCAAATGTTTATTCAGGCAAAGTACATACTTACAAGGTGAGATACAAACATTGATAGATTTATACATAGAGCTAGTACATAGAAAACCTAAAGCCACGATTACGCAAAGCTTTTCGGGCAGACGATACTTGGAGGTACGGGGGATCAAACCCGGGGGCCTCTCAAATGCAAAGCGAGTAATAACTCGCAATAACTCTAAATATTAATCAAACACAATAAATGTCCATAATAATTATTCATAATAACCATCAATAATTATCTACTACATTAAACGTTCCTAATAATCCACAACAATAACCCTCTGCAATAGTCAACCAAAATAGCCCTCCACAATAATCACTAAAATAACTCTCCAGATATAAGCTACAATAATATCCGTACATAATATTCCTCCACAATAACCCTTTTTAATAAACCAGCACTATAACCTTGAAAAATAACCCAGGAGAGGAATCCTTTATAACAAGCCTCCAAAAAAAAAAACTCCATAATAATACAAGAGAATAATCCTAATAATAATCCATCACAATAACCTTTCATAGGAATGCACCACACTACCTTTCCATAGTAATCTTCAACAGTTACTGGCATAATAAGCCGCAAGAATACCCCTCTATAATAATCCACCAAAATTTTTCGTCATAATTATTCATCCCAATAAAATTCATAATTATGCAATATAATATGCCTCTTAATAATCATACACAATAACTCACAATAATAATAATATCCACAATAACTCACCATAGTAATTTCTTACAATGACCTCTTTCATGATATTTCACAATAACTGTCCATTTTAATTCACCAAAATAACCATCAACAATGATCCACCACAATAACTCTCCATAATAATTCCCCATATTAACTCTTCCTAATAAGCCTCTACAATAATCTGCAATTATATTAAACCACTATAACCCTCCTCATTAATCTAAAACTATATCTTTCCGTAATAATCCACGTCAACAACCTGTTAAAATAACTAATAACAATAACTTTTCAGAATAATCAACCAAAATAGACCTCAATAATAATCTTCCACAATAACTCTGAGAATTAATCCACTGCAATAACCCTTCAAAATAATCTTCTGAAATAACCTTCTAAATAATTACAACTTACACTATTAACAATATCTCAACACTTTAACTTTCAAAATTATTTACTACAATAACTGTCCCTTAAAATTCATTAAAAAACCCTCATTGTAGTAAAATCACAATGGCATCATATATAAATGGAAATAATTTTAGGGTAATGTAGAGACTTGAGGAGTTTAAGTCACTCCATTGTCTCAAAATCATATTCATTGATATATAACGTCATTGTGATTTCATTGTGATCTGAGTCTATTGTAAGAGTGTGAACGTCATTACCGAAAGCCAGAGTGTGGTCGGGTTGGCTGTAAAACCCTGGTTGGGCTCCAATTTGGGGATTTCAGAACCTTCCATTAAATTCAGCAGAGTTCTGGCTTGGTCGACTTGTCTTTCGTAATAATATTTCTCAACATCAGTATGTGTTATTGCAACCCGTTTCTATGTTATTGAATATGAAATAATACTTTTTCCATATGAAAAAAACTAGTTTTTTTTTAATATGGAACCATGTTGCAGTTCCTTGTGTTTAGTTATTAATTGATTTCCTGTGTTTGGAATTTATATTAATAGGTTGAAAAAAAAAGGAAGAGTATATCAAGACTAGGCCTCGTGCTGATGACCGTCCGGCCACCGGCGGCAGACCCCACTCTGTGGCCATGACTCTTCCTAATTAGTCAAGACTCCCCAAGTATTATATAGACGTTCACCTCAAGAGACCCCGAGAAATTATTTACTACAATAACCTTCCCTTAAAATTCTCCACAATAACCTTCATTGTAGTAAAATCACAATTGCGTCATATATCAATGGAAATAGCTTAGGGTAATGTAGAGACTTGTGGAGTTGGAGTCACTCCATTGTCTTAAAAGATATTTATTGATATATCACGTCATTGTGATTTCGTTTTGATCTGAGTCTATTGTAAGAGTGTGAACGTCATTACCGAAGACGAGAGTGTGGTCGGGTTGGCTGTAAAACCCTGGTTGGGCTCCAGTTTGTTGATTCCAGAACCTTCCATTAAATTCAGCAGAGTACTGGCTTGGTCGACTTATCTTTCGTAATAATCTTTCTCAACATCACTATGTGTTTCTGCAACCCGTTTCTTTGTTATTGAATAAGAAATAATACTTTTTCTATTTGAAATATTACGAGAATTTTTTTTAATATGGAACCATGTTGCAGCTCCTTCTGTTTACTTATTAATTGGTTTCCTGTGTTTGGAATTTATCTTAATAGGTTGAAAAAAGAAAAAGGAAGACTATATCATGAGTAGGGGTCGTGCTGACGACCGTCCGGCCACCGGCGGCAGACCCCACTCTGAGGCCGTGACTCTTCCTAATTAGTCAAGACTCACCAAGTATTATATAGACCTTCACCTCAAGTGACCCCGAGTGACCATGTATACGCTTTAATTTCCAGTTACACCAAGAACATTCATATGAAGGAAGTGATAACCTTACAGGAGTGAAAACTGCCTTCATGGTACTTAACAGAGAAATCTTAATACAACACTGTTATGGTAAGAATGAAAGCGATCACTCGTGATACGACTGTTATGATCTCTGGGTCATCACAGGTCACCCATCCCACCAGCAAGCAACACACGGACAAAGGAGGTACTCTATGAGAAACGAGAGGGCCTTATGATGGTTATGAGAGAGATTATATTAAAAACAGATAAAGATCGATGACGATCGTTGGTCCTCGGGGACTTCAACTTGAAAGCAATAGAATGGAAGGCGTACGAAGCAAGAACGGAGAACATTTCGACAATCAGATTTGTAAGTCTCATTCTGGAGACATTCCTGTATCAACACGTCAAACTGGCCACGAGAACGAGGGAAGGGGATGTTCCGTCAATACTGGATTTAATAATCATCATTAAAGAATAGGAAGAGATATTTGACATCTAGTACCGACCTTCCTTGGGGAAGAGTGATCCTGTCCTGTTGTGAATTAAATATGCTTTGCGATATATTCTATAATAGAATTGGAACACTGAAACAGTTATTAATGGGGAAGTTAGAAAATTCTTTAATGAGTTTAAATGGACAGACGTGTTGCTAGGCAAGGAAGTAAGAGAAATGTATTCAAAATTTTGCGAAATATACGATGAAGCAACATACCCATTCATACCAAAACAGAGATGCAGGACCAGAAAACAGGATTGGTTCAACATGAATTGTAATAGGGCCTGAGAGGACAAGGTAAGAAAATTGGTTCAATATCGGAACAGGTTCAATACCAGCAAACATACCATGCCAGCAATATAAGGTAACAACAATTACACAGCGGTGAGGAGATAGAAAAGAACTTTGGGAAAGGTATAGCGGACAAATATAAAACAGATCCAGACATTTTTTCAAATTAATTAAAAGCAAGCTGCATGAAAAGGATAAAATCCAGTGAGTGTGAACGGGGAACAGGGCAATTGAGAATGGAAAAAGAAATGTGTGAAGTGTTAAATGAGCATGTCTAAAGTGTGTTTGTACAAAAATGGAGATTTCAGAGAGCCGGACCAAATACCAGTTCCAGAACACGCAATTGAGGTATCTCAAAACAAAGTGAAAAAATTACTCTAGGGGCTAGGAAGAAATAAAGCAGTAGGCTTGCTGCGAGAATGTGCAACTGAGCTGAACATTCCACTCCAATTAATATTTCAGAAATCCTAGTGCACAGGAATCTTCCCAGATATATGAAAAAAGGTAAACATAGTACCAATCTATAAAAATAATAGTCGAGAGGATCCTCTAAATTATAGACCCGTATCACTAACAAGCGAAGTAGTCAAAACAATAGAAAAAATAGTTAAAGCTAAATGGGTTAAACATCTCGAAAGTAATGACATAATACCGGACAGAAAGAACGGTTTTCGAACCGGATGATCCTGTGTAACAAATCTACTAAGTTTTTATAATAGAGCCAAGGAGATAATACAGGAAAGCGGTGCCTGAGTTAACTGTGTCTCTTTTGACCTAATTAAATGACTTTTGACAGAGTCCCACATAAGAGGCGGTTCTTGAACCTGAAACATGCCGGCGGGGTGACAGGGGGACTTCTGACAAGGATGAAAAATGTTCTAACTGACAGAGAGATGAGGGCAATAATCAGAAACAATGAAGCTGATTCGAGGAGAGTTACTAGTGGAGAACCACAGGGTTTAGTTCTTGAACAAGCATCGTCTTACCTCCATAATTATCCAGCACAGTAAACCTACAACATCATCCACCAAAATAAGCCCCAATAATAAACCTCAACATTAACCTTTAATAATAAACTTCAATATTAACCTTCAATAATAAACTTCAACATTAACCTTTAATAATAAACTTCAACATTCACCTTTGTAGGGGTTTTCTATTTTGCTTTCCCGACTGCAATGCGTACGTCGCCAGTGTACATGTTGCAGACGCTTCACGAAGCTGTCGGAATCAGCAGAGAAAATACGAGAGCAACCGTACAGGGCCTGAGAGCAAGGTCGAGTTAGAGTTCTTGAGGGTCTCTTCTCAGACTAGCCTCACCTGGTCCTGGTCTGCGTTGATCGTTGGAATCTCCTCAATGATTTAACCCTTTAAGAGACTCCCGGGGTCCTCATCACATTTATAGTTTAGTGAATATAGGCAACTCGGTGTTGAAGACATCTAGAGCTGAAGGCTTGAGTAAATGGTTGGCAGTATTCAGAAGTGGTTCAACGGAAACACCGCATAAAGCTTAACAGTAGTTTATTTACTAACATAACCAATAATACAAAGGGTGCTTGATTTACTTTAGATTGGTGTCAGAAAATCTATGGTTGCATCAGCGAGACTCTTGACGTCTGGCTAATCGACTCGGATCCTCTCATGGAGTAACACCTAACTTAACACAATTGACAGCCAATCATTAACACGGGCAACCTAACTGCCGGTATGCATAGTGATCACAAGATTTCCAACCGGATACTCGGGTAACGATGATATGCAATAAACTTAATTCCACTGTCAATGGGACAGGCAATAACATGCACAATAATAATATCACACAATACTAAATGTGAGGTGTATGTGAAGCTCACATTCACAGACGAGTGTAATGCCGTGATAACACACAGATAAACATGCATACACCGTCGAGTGCCTTCATCTATACCTGTGCCAGGTATGAGAAGGTGAGAACTGTAGTCGATACCTCAGATCAACACAGACAGACACAATAAAACAATGACAAGATCTTGTACCTACAGGTACTCTTATTCGCTCACTCACTCAGGCACATTTATGCAAGAACTCATAGGTGACCTGACAGCTGGTTCTGCTCGTCACGACGTGAGACCATTGACGACAGGCTTTCCCACAAACCGTACTTGACACGGGGGTACTCGCAGGAGGGCGCGCTGTATGTCAACAGACACACACACTGATGACACTGGCGGTGAGTAAGGTGGTGATGTCACGTAGTACAGTGAGGGTGGCGGCTGCCTGGCTACACGCTCGGGACAGAGTGGCGGCTGATTATATGGTACCGTGCAGGTACACTGTGGTAAAAGTCACACACAGATTACTTAGGCGGCGGCACTGCCTTAGTTCACTCTAGGTCACTCACAGACGATCTCCACTTGTCACCAGGGGTTACCTGATACCAGTCTGTTTCGCTCTGGTGGTTTGTCACCTAGGCTTCTGAACAATATAGTCACAGTCGCGATACCGGGCGAGTGTTGGTATACCGAAAAGACGCTGAGTTTAACTTGACGGTGAGAAATAGACAGGGTTCATCTGTCTATTGACCAATAGACAAAACAGGACACATCCTCTATGTAAGGGCTTCCTCATGTGAATGCTCTTGCCTGGGGCTCAGGGCTCCTTGTGGGACACAACACAAAGAATTACAATTTGACCAATAGCATTGCAGCAAATGAGCGGGAACCAATCATATTGATGGTTCCCTGATCAGTAGCAGAGGTGACGTCATGAACACGTCACGACCATGTCACAGTTGTTATTCTCCATCGCGCCAGTTGAGGCTGACCCCAGAGGTCAGACTCTGCCCTGTCGCCTTGCTGGCATTTCTCTCACGCTGGCACCAGCCAATGTACTCTCTAACCTTGTGGAAAGTAACTTCCCTGTATCTACTTCCTGCCTGTACATACAGCGGCCTCCGTATTATAAACGTATTCCTGGTTAAGTGGGCATTCTGTAGATACCCAACATGCCAGTTTACTATCCAGGGTTAACAGAGATAGGGCTTGTGCACGAAGATCGGTGCACTGTGCACTGAAATGAGCCATTCGAATCAGCTGTGGGAGAACCCTGAGAGACCATTCTCTCACAACCTTTAATAATAAACTTCAACATTAACATTTATTAATATATTTCAACATTAACCTTTAAAAATAAACTTCAACATTAACCTTTAATAATAAACTTTTACATTAACATTCAATAATAAACTTCAATAATAACCCTTCATAATCATCCTTAACAATAACCTTCCATAATAATCCATAACAATACCCTTCCATAATAATCCATAGTAATAATCCTCCATAATTTTCCAAAAGAATAATCATCAAACTAATCCTTCACAATAACCCTTAACAGTAATCCACAACATTAACCCTATATAATAATAATAATACTCAACAAATACCTCCGTAATAATAATAAGCAAGAACAACATCTCTAATAACACACAACAATCACCCTCCATAATAATAACCCAATATATTCTTCCTTAATAAATCACCAAAATAACAATCAATAATAATCAAGCACAATACTCTTTCATAATAATCCATCACAATAACCCTACATAATAACCCTCAACCTTGAGCTTCCATAATAACCCTGAACGATAACCCTCCATGTTTATTTCCCACAATAACTTCAATTATCAACCAAAATCACCTTCAATAATAATACAATTCTAATAATAATTCACCACAATAAACTTCCATAATAATCCAATAAAATAATCCTCCATAGTAATCCATTATAATAAGATTCCAGACATAGGTTGAAAAACAAAACAAAAGGAAGAATTATAATGGTTTTTTTGGGCTGGAGCTGACGACCGTCTGGCCACCTGCGGCAGACCCCACTCTGAGGCCGTGACTCTTCCTAATTAGTCAAGACTCTCCATGTATTATATAGACCTTCACCTCAAGTGACCCCGAGAGACCATGTATACGCTGTAATTTCCAGTGACACCAAGAACATTCATCTGAAGGAAGTGATAACCTTACAGGAGTGAAAACTGTCCTCATGGTATTTACAGAGAAATCTTAATACAACACGTCGGTTTTGGTAAGAATGAAAGCGATCAAACGTGACACGACTGTTATGACCTCTGGGCCATCACAGGTCACCCGTGAGTGTTTACTTATATTACAGGTAATCAACATTCGAAGGATTTACATTTTTATAAGAGATCAGTCATAAACGTTCTAGATATCTCGTGGACAGTAATTGCCATGCAGCCACGTGATCACATAGTCATGTATACAGGGGAGCTGCTTCTGACAACCAAGTGATCAAGTATATTGTACTTACCTAGTAGTGATTGCGGGGGGGGGGGGGTTGAACATCTGCTCTTTGTTCTCGCATCTCAACTGTCAATCAGCTAATTCACATATTTCTGGGCGTATTGGGCTCCATAATATCTACATTTGTAACTCTGTTTGGAGTCTGCCTCCACCACATAACATCCAAATGCATTCCATTTGTAAATTATCCACGCAAATAACTTATCCTAATAATCCACGAAAATAGCCCTCTACAATAATCCTCACTAGTAATATTCAATATTAATCTACCAATATAACTTTTGTAATAATACAACACAATAACTCTAAGCAATTATCCAACACAATAACTCTAAATAATAATCCAACACAATAACTCCAAATAATAATCCCACACAAGAAATGTCCATAATAATTATTCATAATAACCTTCAATAATTATCAACTACAATAAACGTACCTAATAATCTACAACAATAACCCTCCGAACTAGTCAACCAAAATAGCATTCAAGAATAATTACAAAAATAACTTTCCAGATATAAGCCACAATAATAACCGTCCATAATAACCCTCAACAATAACCCTTTTTAATATCCAGCACTATAACCCTCAATAATAACCCACCAAAGTAATCCTTCGTAGTAAGCCTCCAAAAAACTCCATAATAATACAATAATAAATCCTCATAATAATCCACCACAATACCTCTCGATAGTAATCTTCAACAATTACCATTCATAATAAGCCTCAGGATTAACGCTCTTTAATAATCCACCAAATTTTTCCTGATAATAATTCACCCTTAATATAATACATAATTATGCAATATAATAATCCTCTTAATATTCATCCAAAATAACTCACCATAATTACTATCCACAATAACTCACTATATTAATTTCTTACAATAATATCCCTAATGATATTCTACAATAACCCCCCTAATTAATTCACCAAAATAACCATCAACAATAATCCACCACAATATCTCTCCATAATAATTCCCAACATTAACGCTTCCTAATAAGCCACTACAATAATCCTCAATTATATTAAACCACAATAACCCTCCTCAATAATATACAACAATAACTCTACGTAATAATCAACCAGAATGACCTGTTATAATAACCAATAACAATAACTTTCCAGAATAATTCACCAAAATAAACTTCCATAACTGCCCTCATAACTCTACCACAATAACCCTAGGAATTAATCCACCACAATAGCCCTTCAAAATAATCTTCTGAAATAATCTTCTAAATAATTACCACTAACACCATTAATAATAATTCACCACTTTAACTTTCAAAATTATTTACTACAATAACCCTCTCCTATAATTTACCACAAAAACCCTCATTGTAGTAAAATCATAATGGCAACATATATCAATGAAAATAATTTTGGGGTAATGTAGTGACTTGTGGAGTTCACGTCACTCTATTGTCTCCAACTGATATTCATTGATATATTGCGTCAGTGTTATTTCAATGTGTTCTGAGTCTATTGTAAGAGTATGAACGCCATTACCGAAGGCCAGAGTGTGGTCGGGCTAGCTGTAAAACCCTGGTTGGGCTCCGGTTTGGGTCCTTCAGAACCTTCCATTAAATTCAGCAGAATTCTGGCATAGTCGACTTGTCTTTCGTAATAATATTTCTCAACATCAGTATGTGTTATCGCAAACCGTTTCTTTGTTGTTGAATAAGAAATAGTTCTTTTTCCATATGAAATATTATGAGAAAAAACTACAATATGGAAACATGTTGCAGCTCTTTTTGTCTACTTATTAATTGAATTCCTTTGTTTGGAATTTATTTTAATAGGTTAAAAAAAAAGGAAGAACATCTAATAACGTAAGCTCGAGCTGATGACCGTCCGGCCACCGGCGGCAGACCCCACTCTCAGGCCGTGACTCTTCCTAATTAGTCAAGACTCACTAAATAGTATACAGACCTTCACCTCAGGTGACCCCGAGAGACCATGTATACGCTTTAATTTCCAGTGACACCAAGAACATTCATCTGAAGGAAGTGATAACCTTAAAGGAGTGAAAACTGCCCTCATGTTAATTGACAGAGAAATCTTAATAGAACGCTCCTGTTATGGTAAGAATGAAAGTGATCACTCGTGACAAGACTGTTATGACCTCTGGGTCATCAGAGGTCACCCGTGTGTGTGCTTCCTTATATTACCATTAATCAACATTCGAAGAATTTACTTATTTAATAAGAGATCAGTCATAAACGTTGTAGATATCTCGTGGACAGTAATTATCATACAGTCACGTGATCGCATTGTCACGTATAATGAGGAGCGGCATGTGTGACAACCAAGTGATCACGTATATTGTACTTACCTAGATGTGATTGCGGGGGGGGGGGGGTTGAACATCTGCTCTTTGGTTTAGCATCTCAACTGTCAATCAGCTGATTCACATGTTTGTGGGGCTATTGGGCTCCATAATATCTACATTTGTAACTCTGTTTGGAGTCTGCCTCGACCACATCACTTCCAAATGCATTACTTTGTAAATTATCCTAGCATATAACTTATCTTAATAATCCACGAATATATCCCTAGACAATAATCCTCAAAAATAATACTCTATATTAATCTACTAATATAACGTTTTGTAATAGTCCACCACAATAACTCTAAATAATAATCCAACAAAATAACTCTAATTAATAATCCAACACAATAACTCTAAATAATAATCCAACACAATTACTCTAAATAATAATCCAACACAACTCTAAATAATAATCCAACACAAGAAATGTCCATATTAATTATTCATAATAACCATCAGTATTATCTACTACAATAAACGTACCAAATAATCCACAACAATAATTCTCCGCCAATTGTCAACCAAAATAGCCATCCACAATAATCACAAAAATAACTCTCCAAATATTAGCAACAATAATAACCGTCCATAATAATCCTCAACAATAACCCTTTTTAATAATCCGGCACTATAACCCTCAGTAATAACCCACCAAAATATTCCTTCATAATAAGCCTCCAAAAAACTCCACAATCATACTAGAGAATAATGCTCATTAATAATCCATCACCTTTCATAGGAATCCTCCACAATTCCTCTCCAAAGTAATCTTCAACAATTACCGTCCATAATAAGCCTCAATAATAACCCTCTGAAATAATCCACCAAAATTTTTCCTCATAATAATTCACTCCAATAAAATCCACAATTACGCAATATAATAATCCTTTAATTATTCATCCACAATAACTCACCATAATAACCATCCACAATAACACACCATAATAATTTTTTACAATATCCTCCTTCATGATATTCCACAATAACCCTCCATATTAATTCACCAAAATAACCATCAACAATAATCCACAACAATAACTCTCCATAATAATTCCCCATATTAACCCTTCCTAATAAGCTACTACAATAATCCTCAATTATAGTAATCTACAATAACCGTCCTCAATAATCTACTCAATAACTCTTCATAATAATCAGCCACAATAACCTGTTATAATAACCAATAACAATAACTTTCCAGAATAATCCACCAAAATAAACCTCCATAATAATCTACTACAATAACTCTAGGAATTAACTCACCACAATAACCCTTCAAAATAATCTTCTGAAATAAACTTCTAAATAATTTCCACTACTACTATTAATAATAATTCAGATTTTTAACTTTCAAAATTATTTACTACAATAACCCTCCCTTAAAATTCACTACAATAACCTTCATTATAGTAAAATCACAATGGCGTCATATTTCAATGGAAATAATTTTGGGGTAATGTAGTGACTTGCGAAGCTCAAGTCACTTGATAGTCTCAAAAAGATATTCATTGATATCACGTCATTGTGATTTCGTTGTGATTAGAGTCTATTGTAAGAGTATTAACGTCATTATCGAAGGCCAGAATGTGGTCGGGTTGGCTGTAAAACCCTGGTTGGGCTCCGGTTTGAGGCCTCCAGGACCTTCCAATAAATTCAGATGAGTTCTGCTTTGGTCGACTTATCTTTCGTAATTATCTTTCTCAACATCAGTATGTGTTATTGCAACCCGTTTCCTTGTTGTTAAATAGGAAATAATACTTTTTCTACATCAAATATTATGAGAAAAAAAATTATAATATGGAACCATGTTGCAACTCCTTGTGTCTACATATTAATTGATTTCCTGTGTTTGGAATTTATATTAATAGGTTGAAAAAAGAAAAAAGGATGAGGTCCCATTGTCATTGGCTAGAGCTGACGACCGTCCAGCCACCGGCGGCAGACCCCACTCTGAGGCCGTGACTCTTCCTAATTAGTCAAGACTCACCAAGTATTATATAGACCTTCACCTCAAGTGACCCCGAGAGACCATGTAAAAGCTTTAATTTGCAGTGACACCAAAATCATTCATTTGAAGGAAGTGATAACCTTACAGGAGTTAAAACTGTCCTCATGGTACTTATATTAAAACAGAAATCTTAATACAACACTCCTGTTATGGTAAGAATGAAAGCTATCACTCGAGACACGACGGATATGACCTCTGGGTCATCACAGGCTGCCCGTGTGAGCGTTTACTTATATTACCATTAATCAATATTCGAAGGATTTACTTTTTCATTAAGAGATCAATTATAAACGTCGTTAATATCTCGTGGACAGTAATTGTCATACAGCCACGTGATCACATTTATTTATTCTGTGGAGCTTTGGTGTATATTGTTCTTACCTAGTTGTGATTCGGGTGGGTTGAGCATCTGCTCTTTGGTTCCGCGTCTTAACTGTCAATCAGCTGATTCACATGTTTGTGGGCTTATTGGGTTCCATAATATCTACGTTAGTAACTCTGTTTGGAGTCTGCCTCCAACACATCACTTCCAAATGCATTCCATTTGTAAATTATCCACGCAAATAACTTTTCTTAATAATCCACGAAAATAGCCCTCTACAATAACCCTAAAAAATAATACTCCATATTATTCTACCAAAATAACGTTTTGTAATAATCCAACACAATAACTCTAAATAATAATGCAACACAATAACTCTAAAGAAAAATCCTACTCAAGAAATGACCAAATTAATTATTCATAATAACCATCAATAATTATCTACTACAATAACGTACCTAATAATCTGCAACTATAACCCTCTGCAATATTCAACCAAAATAGCTCTCCAGAATAATCACAAAAATAACTCATCAGATATAAGCCACAAAAATACCAGTCAATAATCCTCAACTATAACCCTTTATAATAATCCAGCAGTATAACCCTCAAAAAAATCCAACAGAGTAAGCCTTCATAATAAGGCTCCAAAACCCCTCCATAATAATACAAGAGAATAATCCTCCAAAATAATCAATCGCAATAACCTTTCATTAGAATTCACCACACTACCTCTCATAGTAATCTTCAACAGTTACTGCTCATAATAAGCCTCAAGAATAACCCTCTATAATAATCCACCAAAATTTTTCCTCATAATAATTCACCCCAATAAAATCCATAATTATGCAAAATAATAATCCACTTAATAATTATCCACAATAACTCACCATAGTAACCAACCACAATAACTCACAATAATAATTTCTTCCAATAACCTCCTTCATGATATTTCTCAATAACCCTCCATATTAATTCACCAAAATAACCATCAACAATAATCCCCCACAATAACTCTCCATAATAATTCCCCACATTAACCCGTCCTAAGAAGTCTCTTCAATAATCCTCAATTATATTAAAGTATAATAACCCACTTCAATAATCTACAACAATATCTCTCCATAATAATCCACCTCAACAACCTGCTATAATAACCAATAACAATAACTTTCCAGAATAATTTACCAAAATAAACCTCCATAATAATCTACCACAATAACTCTAGGAATTAATCAACCACAATAACCCTTCAAAATAATCTTCTGAAATAATTATCTAAATTATTACCACTAACACTATTAATAATAATTCTCCACTTTAACTTTAAAAATTATTTACTGCAATAACCCTCGCTTAAAATTCACCACAATAACCATCATTGTAGTTGAATTACAATGGCATCGTATATCAATGGAAATAATTTTGGGGTAATGTAGTGACTATTGTAAGAGTGTGAAAGTCATTACTGAAGGCAAGAGCGTGGTCGGGTTGGCTGTAAAACTCTGGTTGGGCTCTGGTTTGAGGCCTCCAGATCCTTCCATTAAATTCAGTAGAGTTCTGGCTTGGTTGTAATTATCTTTCGTAATTATCTTTCTCTACATCAGTATCTGTTATTGTAACGCGTTTCTTTGTTATTGAAAAAAAAATAATCCTTTTTCAATATGAAATATTATGAGAAAAACATTATAATATGGAACCACGTTGCAGCTCCTTGTGTTTACTTATTAATTGATTTCCTGTGTTTGGAATTTATATTAATAGGTTGAAAAAAGAAAAGGAAAGAACACCTAATAACGTGGGTTCGACCTGACGACCATCCAGCCACTGGCGGCAGACCTCACTCTGAGGCCGTGACTCTTCCTAATTAATCAAGACTCGCCAGGTATTATATAGACCTTCACCTCAAGTGACACCGAGCGACCATGTATACGCTCTAATTTCCAGTGACACCAAGAACATTTATATAAAGGAAGTGATAACCTTACAGGAGTGAAAACTGCCCTCATGGTACTTAACAGATAAATCTTAATACAACACTTTCGTTTTGGTAAGAATGAAAGCGATCACTCGTGACACGACTCTTATAACCTCTGGGTCATCACAAGTCACCCATCCCACCAGCAAGCAACATCAGTATATAATACTCATCATTCAAGAAGAAAAAAACATATATGACATCTAATACCGCCCTCCCTTGGGAAATAGTGATCGTGTCCTTTTGTAAATTAAATATGCTTTACGATATATTTTAAAATAGAATTGGGACATTGAAACAGTTATTAAACTCGATTTCAAGAGAAAACACTGTGGAGAACTTGAAAAAATCTTTATGAGTTTAAATGGACAGACTTTTTGCTAGGCAAGGAAGTAAGTGAAATGTATTCCAAATTTTGCGAAATATACGCTGAAGGAACACAACATTCATACCAAAACAGAAATGCGGGACCAGAAAACAGGATTGGTTCAACAGAAATTGTGATAGGGCCAGCGAGGACAAGGTAAGAAAATTGGTTCAATATCGGAAAAGGTTCAATGCCTGCAAACATACCAGGAATACAAGCAAGGAAGAAACAATTACACAGCGGTGAGGAGGTAGAAAAGAACTTTGAGATACGTATAGCGGACAAATATAAAACAGATCCAAGCATTTCTTAAAACTAATTAAAAGCAAGCTGCATTTAAAGGATAAAATCCAGAGATTGAGAACGGGGAACCGGACAATTGATAATGGAAAAAGAAATGTGTGAAATGCTAAATGAACAGTTCCAAAGTGTGTTTGCACAAAATGAGGATTTCAGAGAGCTGGACGGATTCCAGATTACCAATTCCAGAGCACACAATTGTGTTATCTGAAGACAAAGTGAAAAAATTACTTATAGATAACCTTTCCATAGTTATCTTCAAAAGTGACCGTTCATAATAAGCCTCAAGATTAACCCTCTATAATAATCCACCAAAATTTTTCTTCTTAATAATTCACTCCAATAAAATCTATAATTAAGCAATATAATAATCATCCTAATAATCATCCACAATAACTTCATATAATAATTTCTTACAACAACCTCCTTCATGATATTCTGCAATAACCCTCCATATTAATTCAAAAAAATAACCATCAACAATAATCCACCAAAATAACTCTTCAATATAATTCCCCACATTAACACTTCCTAATAAGCCACTACAATAATCCTCAATTATATTAAACCACAATAACCATCTTCATTAACCTACCACAATAACTCTAGAAATTAATCCACCACAATAACCCTTCAAAATAATCTTCTGAAATAATCTTCTAATAATTACCACTAACACTATTAATAATAATTCACCACTTTAACTTTCAAAATTATTTACTACAATAACCTTCCCTTAAAATTCCTCACAATAATCCTCATCGCAATAAAATCACAATATCTTTATATATAAAAAAATAATTTTTCTATATGAAATATTACGAGAATTTTTTTTAATATGCAACCATGTTGCAGCTCCTTGTGTTTAATTATTAATTGATTTTCTATGTTTGGAATGTATATTAATAATATGTTGAAAAAAGAAAAAGGATGAATGTCTCATGAGAAGGGCTCGTGCTGATGACCGTCCGGCCACGGCGGCAGACCCCCACTCTGAGGCCGTGACTCTTCCTAATAAGTCAAGACTCACCAAGTATTATATAGACCTTTACCTCAAGTGACCCCGAGAGACTATGAATATGCTTTAATTTCCAGTGACACCAAGAACATTCATATGAAGGAAGTGATAACGATACAGGAGTGAAAACTGCCCTCATGGTACTTAACAGAGAAATCTTAATACGACACTCCTGTTATGGCAAGAATGAAAGCGATCACTCCTGATGCGATTGTTAGGACCTCTGGGTCATCAGAGGTCACCCGTGTGTGTTTACTTATATTACCATTAATCCACATTCGAAGGATTTACTCTTTTTATTAAGATTTCAGTCATAATCACTGTTCTTGATATTACGTGTTATCTAGTTTCAAGTGATATCACTTAGCCAGTTTATTGTCAGGGAGTCACGTGATCACAAAGTCATGTATACTGTTAGGCTCTCTAAACTGACAGCCACGTGGTCATGTGGAGATGCTGTTCCAGCTTCAACAAGGTCATATGTTTTTGTAATTAGCTTGTGTGTCAACGAAGTGGTCAGTTATACTGAGAAGCTGCTTGTCTGACGACCATGTGATCATGTATGCAGTGGAGCTGGTTGTCTGACAACCAAGTGGTCATGCATATTGTACTTACCTAGTTTTGATTGCTGTGGTAGAGCTTCTGCTCTTTGGACCCGCATCTCAACTGTCAATCAGCTGATTCACATGTTTGTGGGCCTATTGGGCTCCATCATATCTACATTTGGAACTCTGTTTGGAATCTGCCTCCACCACGTCACTTCCAAATGCATTCCATTTGTAAATAATCCACTCAAATAACTTATCTTAATAATCCACGAAAATAGCCATCCAAAATAATCCACAAAAATAATACTCCTTATTATTCTACCAAAAGAGCGCTTTGTAATAATCCAACACAATAACTCTAAATAATAATCTAATACAATAACTCTAAATAATATTCTAATACAATAACTCTAAATAATAATTCAACACAATAACTATAAATAATAATCCAACACAATAAATGTTCATAATAATTATTCATAATAACTATCAATAATTATCAACTACAATATACGTACCTAATAATCCACAACAATAATCTTCCGCCAATAGTCAACCAAAATAGCCATTCACAATAATTACAAAAATAACTCTCCAAATATTAGCCACAATAATAACCGTTCATATTAATTCTCAAAAGTACCCCTTTTTATATATTCCAGCACTATAACCCTCAATAATACCCCCCCCCCACCCCAAAGTAATCCTTTATAACAAGCCTCCAAAGAAACCTTCACAATAATACAAGAGAATAATCCTCCATAATAATCCATCACAATAACCTTTCATAAGAATTCACTACAATACCTCTCCAAAGTAACCTTCAACAGTTACCGTTCATAATAAGCCTCAAGAATAACCCTCTATAATAATCTACCAACATTTTTTCTCATAATAATTCACCCCAATAAATTTATAATTATGATATATAATAATCCTCTTAATAATCATCCACAATAACTCACCATCATAACCGTTCACAAAAACTCGCCATAATAATTTCTTACAATTACCTCCTTCATGATATTCCACAATAACTCTCCATATTAATTCACCCAAAATAACCATCAACAGCAATCTACCAAAATAACAAACAACAATAATCCACCACAATAATTTGTCTTAATAATTCCCCAAATTAACCGTTCCTAATTAGCCACTATAATAGTTCACAATTATATTAAGCCACAATAACCCTCCTCATTAATCAACAACAATAACACATCGTAATAATTCACCACAACAACCTGTTATAATAACCAATAACAATACCTTTCCATAATAATCCACCAAAATAAATCTCCAAAATAATCTACCAAAATAACTCTAGGAATTAATCCACCACAATAACCCTTCAAAATAATCTCCTGAAATAATCTTTTTAGTAATTACCACTAACACTATTAATAATAATTCACCACTAACACTATTAATAATAATTCACCACTTTAACTTTCAAAATTATTTACTACAATAACCCTCCCTTAAAGTTCACCACAATAACCTTCATTGTAGTAAAATCACAATTGTGTAATATATCAATGGAAATAATTTGGTTAATGTAGTGACTTGTGGAGTTGAAGTCACTCCATTGTCATAAAATGATATTCATTGATATATCTCGTCATTGTGATTTCATTTTGATCTGAGTCTATTGTAAGAGTGTGAACGTCATTACAGAAGACCAGAGTGTGGTCGGGTTGGCTGTAAAATCCTGGTTGGGCTCCAGTTTGGGGATTCCAGAACCTTCCATTAAATTCAGAAGAGTTCTGGCTTGGTCGACTAATCATTCGTAATAATCTTTCTCAACATCACTATGTGTTATTACAACCTTTTTCTTTGGTATTGAAAAGGAAAAAATACTTTTTCAATATAAAATATTACGAGATTTTTTTTTAATATGGAACCATGTTGCAGTTCCTCGTTTTTACTTATTAATTGATTTCCTGTGTTTCGAATTTTTATTAATAGGTTGAAAAATGAAAAAGGAAGAATATCTCACAATAGGGCTCGTGCTGATAACCGTCCGGCCACCAGCGGCAGACCCCACTCTGAGGCCATGACTCTTCCTAATTAGTCAAGACTCACCAAGTATTATATAGACCTTCACCGCAAATGACCCCGAGAGACTATGAATATGCTTTAATTTCCAGTTACACCAAGAACATTCATCTGAAGGAAGTGATAACGATACAGGAGTGAAAACTGCCCTCATGGTACTTAACAGAGAAATCTTAATACGACACTCCTGTTATGGCAAGAATGAAAGCGATCACTCCTTATGCGACTGTTAGGACCTCTGGGTCATCAGAGGTCACCCGTGTGTGTTTCCTTATATTACCATTAATCCACATTCGAAGGATTTACTCTTTTTATTAAGATTTCAGTCATAATCACTGTTCTTGATATTACGTGTTATCTAGATCAAGTGATATCACTTAGCCAGTTTATTGTCAGGGAGTCACGTGATCACAAAGTCATGTATACTGTTAGGCTCTCTAAACTGACAGCCACGTGGTCATGTGGAGATGCTGTTCCAGCTTCAACAAGGTCATATGTTTTTGTAATTAGCTTGTGTGTCAACGAAGTGGTCAGTTATACTGAGAAGCTGCTTGTCTGACGACCATGTGATCATGTATGCAGTGGAGCTGGTTGTCTGACAACCAAGTGGTCATGTATATTGTACTTACCTAGTTTTGATTGCTGTGGTAGAGCTTCTGCTCTTTGGACCCGCATCTCAACTGTCAATCAGCTGATTCACATGTTTGTGGGCCTATTGGGCTCCATCATATCTACATTTGGAACTCTGTTTGGAATCTGCCTCCACCACGTCACTTCCAAATGCATTCCATTTGTAAATAATCCACTCAAATAACTTATCTTAATAATCCACGAAAATAGCCATCCAAAATAATCCACAAAAATAATACTCCTTATTATTCTACCAAAAGAGCGCTTTGTAATAATCCAACACAATAACTCTAAATAATAATCTAATACAATAACTCTAAATAATATTCTAATACAATAACTCTAAATAATAATTCAACACAATAACTATAAATAATAATCCAACACAATAAATGTTCATAATAATTATTCATAATAACTATCAATAATTATCAACTACAATATACGTACCTAATAATCCACAACAATAATCTTCCGCCAATAGTCAACCAAAATAGCCATTCACAATAATTACAAAAATAACTCTCCAAATATTAGCCACAATAATAACCGTTCATATTAATTCTCAAAAGTACCCCTTTTTATATATTCCAGCACTATAACCCTCAATAATACCCCCCCCCCCACCCCAAAGTAATCCTTTATAACAAGCCTCCAAAGAAACCTTCACAATAATACAAGAGAATAATCCTCCATAATAATCCATCACAATAACCTTTCATAAGAATTCACTACAATACCTCTCCAAAGTAACCTTCAACAGTTACCGTTCATAATAAGCCTCAAGAATAACCCTCTATAATAATCTACCAACATTTTTTCTCATAATAATTCACCCCAATAAATTTATAATTATGATATATAATAATCCTCTTAATAATCATCCACAATAACTCACCATCATAACCGTTCACAAAAACTCGCCATAATAATTTCTTACAATTACCTCCTTCATGATATTCCACAATAACTCTCCATATTAATTCACCCAAAATAACCATCAACAGCAATCTACCAAAATAACAAACAACAATAATCCACCACAATAATTTGTCTTAATAATTCCCCAAATTAACCGTTCCTAATTAGCCACTATAATAGTTCACAATTATATTAAGCCACAATAACCCTCCTCATTAATCAACAACAATAACACATCGTAATAATTCACCACAACAACCTGTTATAATAACCAATAACAATACCTTTCCATAATAATCCACCAAAATAAATCTCCAAAATAATCTACCAAAATAACTCTAGGAATTAATCCACCACAATAACCCTTCAAAATAATCTCCTGAAATAATCTTTTTAGTAATTACCACTAACACTATTAATAATAATTCACCACTAACACTATTAATAATAATTCACCACTTTAACTTTCAAAATTATTTACTACAATAACCCTCCCTTAAAGTTCACCACAATAACCTTCATTGTAGTAAAATCACAATTGTGTAATATATCAATGGAAATAATTTGGTTAATGTAGTGACTTGTGGAGTTGAAGTCACTCCATTGTCATAAAATGATATTCATTGATATATCTCGTCATTGTGATTTCATTTTGATCTGAGTCTATTGTAAGAGTGTGAACGTCATTACAGAAGACCAGAGTGTGGTCGGGTTGGCTGTAAAATCCTGGTTGGGCTCCAGTTTGGGGATTCCAGAACCTTCCATTAAATTCAGAAGAGTTCTGGCTTGGTCGACTAATCATTCGTAATAATCTTTCTCAACATCACTATGTGTTATTACAACCTTTTTCTTTGGTATTGAAAAGGAAAAAATACTTTTTCAATATAAAATATTACGAGATTTTTTTTTAATATGGAACCATGTTGCAGTTCCTCGTTTTTACTTATTAATTGATTTCCTGTGTTTCGAATTTTTATTAATAGGTTGAAAAATGAAAAAGGAAGAATATCTCACAATAGGGCTCGTGCTGATAACCGTCCGGCCACCAGCGGCAGACCCCACTCTGAGGCCATGACTCTTCCTAATTAGTCAAGACTCACCAAGTATTATATAGACCTTCACCGCAAATGACCCCGAGAGACTATGAATATGCTTTAATTTCCAGTTACACCAAGAACATTCATCTGAAGGAAGTGATAACGATACAGGAGTGAAAACTGCCCTCATGGTACTTAACAGAGAAATCTTAATACGACACTCCTGTTATGGCAAGAATGAAAGCGATCACTCCTTATGCGACTGTTAGGACCTCTGGGTCATCAGAGGTCACCCGTGTGTGTTTCCTTATATTACCATTAATCCACATTCGAAGGATTTACTCTTTTTATTAAGATTTCAGTCATAATCACTGTTCTTGATATTACGTGTTATCTAGATCAAGTGATATCACTTAGCCAGTTTATTGTCAGGGAGTCACGTGATCACAAAGTCATGTATACTGTTAGGCTCTCTAAACTGACAGCCACGTGGTCATGTGGAGATGCTGTTCCAGCTTCAACAAGGTCATATGTTTTTGTAATTAGCTTGTGTGTCAACGAAGTGGTCAGTTATACTGAGAAGCTGCTTGTCTGACGACCATGTGATCATGTATGCAGTGGAGCTGGTTGTCTGACAACCAAGTGGTCATGTATATTGTACTTACCTAGTTTTGATTGCTGTGGTAGAGCTTCTGCTCTTTGGACCCGCATCTCAACTGTCAATCAGCTGATTCACATGTTTGTGGGCCTATTGGGCTCCATCATATCTACATTTGGAACTCTGTTTGGAATCTGCCTCCACCACGTCACTTCCAAATGCATTCCATTTGTAAATAATCCACTCAAATAACTTATCTTAATAATCCACGAAAATAGCCATCCAAAATAATCCACAAAAATAATACTCCTTATTATTCTACCAAAAGAGCGCTTTGTAATAATCCAACACAATAACTCTAAATAATAATCTAATACAATAACTCTAAATAATATTCTAATACAATAACTCTAAATAATAATTCAACACAATAACTATAAATAATAATCCAACACAATAAATGTTCATAATAATTATTCATAATAACTATCAATAATTATCAACTACAATATACGTACCTAATAATCCACAACAATAATCTTCCGCCAATAGTCAACCAAAATAGCCATTCACAATAATTACAAAAATAACTCTCCAAATATTAGCCACAATAATAACCGTTCATATTAATTCTCAAAAGTACCCCTTTTTATATATTCCAGCACTATAACCCTCAATAATACCCCCCCCCCACCCCAAAGTAATCCTTTATAACAAGCCTCCAAAGAAACCTTCACAATAATACAAGAGAATAATCCTCCATAATAATCCATCACAATAACCTTTCATAAGAATTCACTACAATACCTCTCCAAAGTAACCTTCAACAGTTACCGTTCATAATAAGCCTCAAGAATAACCCTCTATAATAATCTACCAACATTTTTTCTCATAATAATTCACCCCAATAAATTTATAATTATGATATATAATAATCCTCTTAATAATCATCCACAATAACTCACCATCATAACCGTTCACAAAAACTCGCCATAATAATTTCTTACAATTACCTCCTTCATGATATTCCACAATAACTCTCCATATTAATTCACCCAAAATAACCATCAACAGCAATCTACCAAAATAACAAACAACAATAATCCACCACAATAATTTGTCTTAATAATTCCCCAAATTAACCGTTCCTAATTAGCCACTATAATAGTTCACAATTATATTAAGCCACAATAACCCTCCTCATTAATCAACAACAATAACACATCGTAATAATTCACCACAACAACCTGTTATAATAACCAATAACAATACCTTTCCATAATAATCCACCAAAATAAATCTCCAAAATAATCTACCAAAATAACTCTAGGAATTAATCCACCACAATAACCCTTCAAAATAATCTCCTGAAATAATCTTTTTAGTAATTACCACTAACACTATTAATAATAATTCACCACTAACACTATTAATAATAATTCACCACTTTAACTTTCAAAATTATTTACTACAATAACCCTCCCTTAAAGTTCACCACAATAACCTTCATTGTAGTAAAATCACAATTGTGTAATATATCAATGGAAATAATTTGGTTAATGTAGTGACTTGTGGAGTTGAAGTCACTCCATTGTCATAAAATGATATTCATTGATATATCTCGTCATTGTGATTTCATTTTGATCTGAGTCTATTGTAAGAGTGTGAACGTCATTACAGAAGACCAGAGTGTGGTCGGGTTGGCTGTAAAATCCTGGTTGGGCTCCAGTTTGGGGATTCCAGAACCTTCCATTAAATTCAGAAGAGTTCTGGCTTGGTCGACTAATCATTCGTAATAATCTTTCTCAACATCACTATGTGTTATTACAACCTTTTTCTTTGGTATTGAAAAGGAAAAAATACTTTTTCAATATAAAATATTACGAGATTTTTTTTTAATATGGAACCATGTTGCAGTTCCTCGTTTTTACTTATTAATTGATTTCCTGTGTTTCGAATTTTTATTAATAGGTTGAAAAATGAAAAAGGAAGAATATCTCACAATAGGGCTCGTGCTGATAACCGTCCGGCCACCAGCGGCAGACCCCACTCTGAGGCCATGACTCTTCCTAATTAGTCAAGACTCACCAAGTATTATATAGACCTTCACCGCAAATGACCCCGAGAGACTATGAATATGCTTTAATTTCCAGTTACACCAAGAACATTCATCTGAAGGAAGTGATAACGATACAGGAGTGAAAACTGCCCTCATGGTACTTAACAGAGAAATCTTAATACGACACTCCTGTTATGGCAAGAATGAAAGCGATCACTCCTTATGCGACTGTTAGGACCTCTGGGTCATCAGAGGTCACCCGTGTGTGTTTCCTTATATTACCATTAATCCACATTCGAAGGATTTACTCTTTTTATTAAGATTTCAGTCATAATCACTGTTCTTGATATTACGTGTTATCTAGATCAAGTGATATCACTTAGCCAGTTTATTGTCAGGGAGTCACGTGATCACAAAGTCATGTATACTGTTAGGCTCTCTAAACTGACAGCCACGTGGTCATGTGGAGATGCTGTTCCAGCTTCAACAAGGTCATATGTTTTTGTAATTAGCTTGTGTGTCAACGAAGTGGTCAGTTATACTGAGAAGCTGCTTGTCTGACGACCATGTGATCATGTATGCAGTGGAGCTGGTTGTCTGACAACCAAGTGGTCATGTATATTGTACTTACCTAGTTTTGATTGCTGTGGTAGAGCTTCTGCTCTTTGGACCCGCATCTCAACTGTCAATCAGCTGATTCACATGTTTGTGGGCCTATTGGGCTCCATCATATCTACATTTGGAACTCTGTTTGGAATCTGCCTCCACCACGTCACTTCCAAATGCATTCCATTTGTAAATAATCCACTCAAATAACTTATCTTAATAATCCACGAAAATAGCCATCCAAAATAATCCACAAAAATAATACTCCTTATTATTCTACCAAAAGAGCGCTTTGTAATAATCCAACACAATAACTCTAAATAATAATCTAATACAATAACTCTAAATAATATTCTAATACAATAACTCTAAATAATAATTCAACACAATAACTATAAATAATAATCCAACACAATAAATGTTCATAATAATTATTCATAATAACTATCAATAATTATCAACTACAATATACGTACCTAATAATCCACAACAATAATCTTCCGCCAATAGTCAACCAAAATAGCCATTCACAATAATTACAAAAATAACTCTCCAAATATTAGCCACAATAATAACCGTTCATATTAATTCTCAAAAGTACCCCTTTTTATATATTCCAGCACTATAACCCTCAATAATACCCCCCCCCCCACCCCAAAGTAATCCTTTATAACAAGCCTCCAAAGAAACCTTCACAATAATACAAGAGAATAATCCTCCATAATAATCCATCACAATAACCTTTCATAAGAATTCACTACAATACCTCTCCAAAGTAACCTTCAACAGTTACCGTTCATAATAAGCCTCAAGAATAACCCTCTATAATAATCTACCAACATTTTTTCTCATAATAATTCACCCCAATAAATTTATAATTATGATATATAATAATCCTCTTAATAATCATCCACAATAACTCACCATCATAACCGTTCACAAAAACTCGCCATAATAATTTCTTACAATTACCTCCTTCATGATATTCCACAATAACTCTCCATATTAATTCACCCAAAATAACCATCAACAGCAATCTACCAAAATAACAAACAACAATAATCCACCACAATAATTTGTCTTAATAATTCCCCAAATTAACCGTTCCTAATTAGCCACTATAATAGTTCACAATTATATTAAGCCACAATAACCCTCCTCATTAATCAACAACAATAACACATCGTAATAATTCACCACAACAACCTGTTATAATAACCAATAACAATACCTTTCCATAATAATCCACCAAAATAAATCTCCAAAATAATCTACCAAAATAACTCTAGGAATTAATCCACCACAATAACCCTTCAAAATAATCTCCTGAAATAATCTTTTTAGTAATTACCACTAACACTATTAATAATAATTCACCACTAACACTATTAATAATAATTCACCACTTTAACTTTCAAAATTATTTACTACAATAACCCTCCCTTAAAGTTCACCACAATAACCTTCATTGTAGTAAAATCACAATTGTGTAATATATCAATGGAAATAATTTGGTTAATGTACTGACTTGTGGAGTTGAAGTCACTCCATTGTCATAAAATGATATTCATTGATATATCTCGTCATTGTGATTTCATTTTGATCTGAGTCTATTGTAAGAGTGTGAACGTCATTACAGAAGACCAGAGTGTGGTCGGGTTGGCTGTAAAATCCTGGTTGGGCTCCAGTTTGGGGATTCCAGAACCTTCCATTAAATTCAGAAGAGTTCTGGCTTGGTCGACTAATCATTCGTAATAATCTTTCTCAACATCACTATGTGTTATTACAACCTTTTTCTTTGGTATTGAAAAGGAAAAAATACTTTTTCAATATAAAATATTACGAGATTTTTTTTTAATATGGAACCATGTTGCAGTTCCTCGTTTTTACTTATTAATTGATTTCCTGTGTTTCGAATTTTTATTAATAGGTTGAAAAATGAAAAAGGAAGAATATCTCACAATAGGGCTCGTGCTGATAACCGTCCGGCCACCAGCGGCAGACCCCACTCTGAGGCCATGACTCTTCCTAATTAGTCAAGACTCACCAAGTATTATATAGACCTTCACCGCAAATGACCCCGAGAGACTATGAATATGCTTTAATTTCCAGTTACACCAAGAACATTCATCTGAAGGAAGTGATAACGATACAGGAGTGAAAACTGCCCTCATGGTACTTAACAGAGAAATCTTAATACGACACTCCTGTTATGGCAAGAATGAAAGCGATCACTCCTTATGCGACTGTTAGGACCTCTGGGTCATCAGAGGTCACCCGTGTGTGTTTCCTTATATTACCATTAATCCACATTCGAAGGATTTACTCTTTTTATTAAGATTTCAGTCATAATCACTGTTCTTGATATTACGTGTTATCTAGATCAAGTGATATCACTTAGCCAGTTTATTGTCAGGGAGTCACGTGATCACAAAGTCATGTATACTGTTAGGCTCTCTAAACTGACAGCCACGTGGTCATGTGGAGATGCTGTTCCAGCTTCAACAAGGTCATATGTTTTTGTAATTAGCTTGTGTGTCAACGAAGTGGTCAGTTATACTGAGAAGCTGCTTGTCTGACGACCATGTGATCATGTATGCAGTGGAGCTGGTTGTCTGACAACCAAGTGGTCATGTACATTGTACTTACCTAGTTTTGATTGCTGTGGTAGAGCTTCTGCTCTTTGGACCCGCATCTCAACTGTCAATCAGCTGATTCACATGTTTGTGGGCCTATTGGGCTCCATCATATCTACATTTGGAACTCTGTTTGGAATCTGCCTCCACCACGTCACTTCCAAATGCATTCCATTTGTAAATAATCCACTCAAATAACTTATCTTAATAATCCACGAAAATAGCCATCCAAAATAATCCACAAAAATAATACTCCTTATTATTCTACCAAAAGAGCGCTTTGTAATAATCCAACACAATAACTCTAAATAATATTCTAATACAATAACTCTAAATAATAATTCAACACAATAACTATAAATAATAATCCAACACAATAAATGTTCATAATAATTATTCATAATAACTATCAATAATTATCAACTACAATATACGTACCTAATAATCCACAACAATAATCTTCCGCCAATAGTCAACCAAAATAGCCATTCACAATAATTACAAAAATAACTCTCCAAATATTAGCCACAATAATAACCGTTCATATTAATTCTCAAAAGTACCCCTTTTTATATATTCCAGCACTATAACCCTCAATAATACCCCCCCCCCACCCCAAAGTAATCCTTTATAACAAGCCTCCAAAGAAACCTTCACAATAATACAAGAGAATAATCCTCCATAATAATCCATCACAATAACCTTTCATAAGAATTCACTACAATACCTCTCCAAAGTAACCTTCAACAGTTACCGTTCATAATAAGCCTCAAGAATAACCCTCTATAATAATCTACCAACATTTTTTCTCATAATAATTCACCCCAATAAATTTATAATTATGATATATAATAATCCTCTTAATAATCATCCACAATAACTCACCATCATAACCGTTCACAAAAACTCGCCATAATAATTTCTTACAATTACCTCCTTCATGATATTCCACAATAACTCTCCATATTAATTCACCCAAAATAACCATCAACAGCAATCTACCAAAATAACAAACAACAATAATCCACCACAATAATTTGTCTTAATAATTCCCCAAATTAACCGTTCCAAATTAGCCACTATAATAGTTCACAATTATATTAAGCCACAATAACCCTCCTCATTAATCAACAACAATAACACATCGTAATAATTCACCACAACAACCTGTTATAATAACCAATAACAATAACTTTCCATAATAATCCACCAAAATAAATCTCCAAAATAATCTACCAAAATAACTCTAGGAATTAATCCACCACAATAACCCTTCAAAATAATCTCCTGAAATAATCTTTTTAGTAATTACCACTAACACTATTAATAATAATTCACCACTAACACTATTAATAATAATTCACCACTTTAACTTTCAAAATTATTTACTACAATAACCCTCCCTTAAAGTTCACCACAATAACCTTCATTGTAGTAAAATCACAATTGTGTAATATATCAATGGAAATAATTTGGTTAATGTAGTGACTTGTGGAGTTGAAGTCACTCCATTGTCATAAAATGATATTCATTGATATATCTCGTCATTGTGATTTCATTTTGATCTGAGTCTATTGTAAGAGTGTGAACGTCATTACAGAAGACCAGAGTGTGGTCGGGTTGGCTGTAAAATCCTGGTTGGGCTCCAGTTTGGGGATTCCAGAACCTTCCATTAAATTCAGAAGAGTTCTGGCTTGGTCGACTAATCATTCGTAATAATCTTTCTCAACATCACTATGTGTTATTACAACCTTTTTCTTTGGTATTGAAAAGGAAAAAATACTTTTTCAATATAAAATATTACGAGATTTTTTTTTAATATGGAACCATGTTGCAGTTCCTCGTTTTTACTTATTAATTGATTTCCTGTGTTTCGAATTTTTATTAATAGGTTGAAAAATGAAAAAGGAAGAATATCTCACAATAGGGCTCGTGCTGATAACCGTCCGGCCACCAGCGGCAGACCCCACTCTGAGGCCATGACTCTTCCTAATTAGTCAAGACTCACCAAGTATTACATAGACCTTCACCGCAAATGACCCCGAGAGACTATGAATATGCTTTAATTTCCAGTTACACCAAGAACATTCATCTGAAGGAAGTGATAACGATACAGGAGTGAAAACTGCCCTCATGGTACTTAACAGAGAAATCTTAATACGACACTCCTGTTATGGCAAGAATGAAAGCGATCACTCCTTATGCGACTGTTAGGACCTCTGGGTCATCAGAGGTCACCCGTGTGTGTTTCCTTATATTACCATTAATCCACATTCGAAGGATTTACTCTTTTTATTAAGATATCAGTCATAATCACTGTTCTTGATATTACGTGACATCTAGTTTCAAGTGATATCACTTAGCCAGTTTATTGTCAGGGAGCCACGTGATCACACAGTCATGTATACTGTTAGGCTCTCTAAACTGACAGCCACGTGGTCATGTGGAGATGCTGCTCCAGCTTTAACAAGGTCATATGTTTTTGTAATTAGCTTGTGTGTCAACGAAGTGGTCAGTTATACTGAGAAGCTGCTTGTCTGACGACCATGTGATCATGTACGCAGTGGAGCTGGTTGTCTGACAACCAAGAGGTCATGTATATTGTACTTACCTAGTTTTGATTGCTGGGGTAGAGCTTCTGCTCTTTGGACCCGCATCTCAACGGTCAATCAGCTGATTCACATGTTTGTGGGCCTATTGGGCTCCATCATATCTACATTTGGAACTATGTTTGGAATCTGCCTCCACCACGTCACTTCCAAATGCATTCCATTTGTAAATAATCCACTCAAATAACTTATCCTAATAATCCACGAAAATAGCCATCCAAAATAATCCACATAAATAATACTCCTTATTAATCTACCAAAAGAGCGCTTTGTAATAATCCAACACAATAACTCTAAATAATAATCTAATACAATAACTCTAAATAATATTCTAATACAATAACTCTAAATAATAATTCAACACAATAACTATAAATAATAATCCAACACAATAAATGTTCATAATAATTATTCATAATAACTATCAATAATTATCAACTACAATATACGTACCTAATAATCCACAACAATAATCTTCCGCCAATAGTCAACCAAAATAGCCATTCACAATAATTACAAAAATAACTCTCCAAATATTAGCCACAATAATAACCGTTCATATTAATTCTCAAAAGTACCCCTTTTTATATATTCCAGCACTATAACCCTCAATAATACCCCCCCCCCCACCCCAAAGTAATCCTTTATAACAAGCCTCCAAAGAAACCTTCACAATAATACAAGAGAATAATCCTCCATAATAATCCATCACAATAACCTTTCATAAGAATTCACTACAATACCTCTCCAAAGTAACCTTCAACAGTTACCGTTCATAATAAGCCTCAAGAATAACCCTCTATAATAATCTACCAACATTTTTTCTCATAATAATTCACCCCAATAAAATCTATAATTATGATATATAATAATCCTCTTAATAATCATCCACAATAACTCACCATCATAACCGTTCACAAAAACTCGCCATAATAATTTCTTACAATTACCTCCTTCATGATATTCCACAATAACTCTCCATATTAATTCACCCAAAATAACCATCAACAGCAATCTACCAAAATAACAAACAACAATAATCCACCACAATAATTTGTCTTAATAATTCCCCAAATTAACCGTTCCAAATTAGCCACTATAATAGTTCACAATTATATTAAGCCACAATAACCCTCCTCATTAATCAACAACAATAACACATCGTAATAATTCACCACAACAACCTGTTATAATAACCAATAACAATAACTTTCCATAATAATCCACCAAAATAAATCTCCAAAATAATCTACCAAAATAACTCTAGGAATTAATCCACCACAATAACCCTTCAAAATAATCTCCTGAAATAATCTTTTTAGTAATTACCACTAACACTATTAATAATAATTCACCACTAACACTATTAATAATAATTCACCACTTTAACTTTCAAAATTATTTACTACAATAACCCTCCCTTAAAGTTCACCACAATAACCTTCATTGTAGTAAAATCACAATTGTGTAATATATAAATGGAAATAATTTGGTTAATGTAGTGACTTGTGGAGTTGAAGTCACTCCATTGTCATAAAATGATATTCATTGATATATCTCGTCATTGTGATTTCATTTTGATCTGAGTCTATTGTAAGAGTGTGAACGTCATTACAGAAGACCAGAGTGTGGTCGGGTTGGCTGTAAAATCCTGGTTGGGCTCCAGTTTGGGGATTCCAGAACCTTCCATTAAATTCAGAAGAGTTCTGGCTTGGTCGACTAATCATTCGTAATAATCTTTCTCAACATCACTATGTGTTATTACAACCTTTTTCTTTGGTATTGAAAAGGAAAAAATACTTTTTCAATATAAAATATTACGAGATTTTTTTTTAATATGGAACCATGTTGCAGTTCCTCGTTTTTACTTATTAATTGATTTCCTGTGTTTCGAATTTTTATTAATAGGTTGAAAAATGAAAAAGGAAGAATATCTCACAATAGGGCTCGTGCTGATAACCGTCCGGCCACCAGCGGCAGACCCCACTCTGAGGCCATGACTCTTCCTAATTAGTCAAGACTCACCAAGTATTACATAGACCTTCACCGCAAATGACCCCGAGAGACTATGAATATGCTTTAATTTCCAGTTACACCAAGAACATTCATCTGAAGGAAGTGATAACGATACAGGAGTGAAAACTGCCCTCATGGTACTTAACAGAGAAATCTTAATACGACACTCCTGTTATGGCAAGAATGAAAGCGATCACTCCTTATGCGACTGTTAGGACCTCTGGGTCATCAGAGGTCACCCGTGTGTGTTTCCTTATATTACCATTAATCCACATTCGAAGGATTTACTCTTTTTATTAAGATATCAGTCATAATCACTGTTCTTGATATTACGTGACATCTAGTTTCAAGTGATATCACTTAGCCAGTTTATTGTCAGGGAGCCACGTGATCACACAGTCATGTATACTGTTAGGCTCTCTAAACTGACAGCCACGTGGTCATGTGGAGATGCTGCTCCAGCTTTAACAAGGTCATATGTTTTTGTAATTAGCTTGTGTGTCAACGAAGTGGTCAGTTATACTGAGAAGCTGCTTGTCTGACGACCATGTGATCATGTACGCAGTGGAGCTGGTTGTCTGACAACCAAGAGGTCATGTATATTGTACTTACCTAGTTTTGATTGCTGGGGTAGAGCTTCTGCTCTTTGGACCCGCATCTCAACGGTCAATCAGCTGATTCACATGTTTGTGGGCCTATTGGGCTCCATCATATCTACATTTGGAACTATGTTTGGAATCTGCCTCCACCACGTCACTTCCAAATGCATTCCATTTGTAAATAATCCACTCAAATAACTTATCCTAATAATCCACGAAAATAGCCATCCAAAATAATCCACAAAAATAATACTCCTTATTAATCTACCAAAAGAGCGCTTTGTAATAATCCAACACAATAACTCTAAATAATAATCTAATACAATAACTCTAAATAATATTCTAATACAATAACTCTAAATAATAATTCAACACAATAACTATAAATAATAATCCAACACAATAAATGTTCATAATAATTATTCATAATAACTATCAATAATTATCAACTACAATATACGTACCTAATAATCCACAACAATAATCTTCCGCCAATAGTCAACCAAAATAGCCATTCACAATAATTACAAAAATAACTCTCCAAATATTAGCCACAATAATAACCGTTCATATTAATTCTCAAAAGTACCCCTTTTTATATATTCCAGCACTATAACCCTCAATAATACCCCCCCCCCCCCACCCCAAAGTAATCCTTTATAACAAGCCTCCAAAGAAACCTTCACAATAATACAAGAGAATAATCCTCCATAATAATCCATCACAATAACCTTTCATAAGAATTCACTACAATACCTCTCCAAAGTAACCTTCAACAGTTACCGTTCATAATAAGCCTCAAGAATAACCCTCTATAATAATCTACCAACATTTTTTCTCATAATAATTCACCCCAATAAAATCTATAATTATGATATATAATAATCCTCTTAATAATCATCCACAATAACTCACCATCATAACCGTTCACAAAAACTCGCCATAATAATTTCTTACAATAACCTCCTTCATGATATTCCACAATAACTCTCCATATTAATTCACCAAAATAACCATCAACAACAATCCACCAAAATAACAAACAACAATAATCCACAACAATAATTTGTCTTAATAATTCCCCAAATTAACCGTTCCTAATTAGCCACTATAATAGTTCACAATTATATTAAGCCACAATAACCCTCCTCATTAATCAACAACAATAACTCATCGTAATAATTCACCACAACAACCTGTTATAATAACCAATAACAATAACTTTCCATAATAATCCACCAAAATAAATCTCCAAAATAATCTACCAAAATAACTCTAGGAATTAATCCACCACAATAACCCTTCAAAATAATCTCCTGAAATAATCTTTTTAGTAATTACCACTAACACTATTAATAATAATTCACCACTAACACTATTAATAATAATTCACCACTTTAACTTTCAAAATTATTTACTACAATAACCCTCCCTTAAAGTTCACCACAATAACCTTCATTGTAGTAAAATCACAATTGTGTAATATATAAATGGAAATAATTTGGTTAATGTAGTGACTTGTGGAGTTGAAGTCACTCCATTGTCATAAAATGATATTCATTGATATATCTCGTCATTGTGATTTCATTTTGATCTGAGTCTATTGTAAGAGTGTGAACGTCATTACAGAAGACCAGAGTGTGGTCGGGTTGGCTGTAAAATCCTGGTTGGGCTCCAGTTTGGGGATTCCAGAACCTTCCATTAAATTCAGAAGAGTTCTGGCTTGGTCGACTAATCATTCGTAATAATCTTTCTCAACATCACTATGTGTTATTACAACCTTTTTCTTTGGTATTGAAAAGGAAAAAATATTTTTCAATATAAAATATTACGAGATTTTTTTTTAATATGGAACCATGTTGCAGTTCCTCGTTTTTACTTATTAATTGATTTCCTGTGTTTCGAATTTTTATTACTAGGTTGAAAAATGAAAAAGGAAGAATATCTCACAATAGGGCTCGTGCTGATAACCGTCCGGCCACCAGCGGCAGACCCCACTCTGAGGCCATGACTCTTCCTAATTAGTCAAGACTCACCAAGTATTATATAGACCTTCACCGCAAATGACCCCGAGAGACTATGAATATGCTTTAATTTCCAGTTACACCAAGAACATTCTTCTGAAGGAAGTGATAACGATACAGGAGTGAAAACTGCCCTCATGGTACTTAACAGAGAAATCTTAATACGACACTCCTGTTATGGCAAGAATGAAAGCGATCACTCCTTATGCGACTGTTAGGACCTCTGGGTCATCAGAGGTCACCCGTGTGTGTTTCCTTATATTACCATTAATCCACATTCGAAGGATTTACTCTTTTTATTAAGATATCAGTCATAATCACTGTTCTTGATATTACGTGACATCTAGTTTCAAGTGATATCATTTAGCCAGTTTATTGTCAGGGAGCCACGTGATCACACAGTCATGTATACTGTTAGGCTCTCTAAACTGACAGCCACGTGGTCATGTGGAGAGGCTGCTCCAGCTTTAACAAGGTCATATGTTTTTGTAATTAGCTTGTGTGTCAACGAAGTGGTCAGTTATACTGAGAAGATGCTTGTCTGACGACCATGTGATCATGTACGCAGTGGAGCTGGTTGTCTGACAACCAAGAGGTCATGTATATTGTACTTACCTAGTTTTGATTGCTGGGGTAGAGCTTCTGCTCTTTGGACCCGCATCTCAACGGTCAATCAGCTGATTCACATGTTTGTGGGCCTATTGGGCTCCATCATATCTACATTTGGAACTCTGTTTGGAATCTGCCTCCACCACGTCACTTCCAAATGCATTCCATTTGTAAATAATCCACTCAAATAACTTATCCTAATAATCCACGAAAATAGCCATCCAAAATAATCCACAAAAATAATACTCCTTATTAATCTACCAAAAGAGCGCTTTGTAATAATCCAACACAATAACTCTAAATAATAATCTAATACAATAACTCTAAATAATATTCTAATACAATAACTCTAAATAATAATTCAACACAATAACTATAAATAATAATCCAACACAATAAATGTTCATAATAATTATTCATAATAACTATCAATAATTATCAACTACAATATACGTACCTAATAATCCACAACAATTATCTTCCGCCAATAGTCAACCAAATTAGCCATTCACAATAATTACAAAAATAACTCTCCAAATATTAGCCACAATAATAACCGTTCATATTAATTCTCAAAAGTACCCCTTTTTATATATTCCAGCACTATAACCCTCAATAATACCCCCCCCCCACCCCAAGTTAATCCTTTATAACAAGCCTCCAAAGAAACCTTCACAATAATACAAGAGAATAATCCTCCATAATAATCCATCACAATAACCTTTCATAAGAATTCACTACAATACCTCTCCAAAGTAACCTTCAACAGTTACCGTTCATAATAAGCCTCAAGAATAACCCTCTATAATAATCTACCAACATTTTTTCTCATAATAATTCACCCCAATAAAATCTATAATTATGATATATAATAATCCTCTTAATAATCATCCACAATAACTCACCATCATAACCGTTCACAAAAACTCGCCATAATAATTTCTTACAATAACCTCCTTCATGATATTCCACAATAACTCTCCATATTAATTCACCAAAATAACCATCAACAACAATCCACCAAAATAACAAACAACAATAATCCACAACAATAATTTGTCTTAATAATTCCCCAAATTAACCGTTCCTAATTAGCCACTATAATAGTTCACAATTATATTAAGCCACAATAACCCTCCTCATTAATCAACAACAATAACTCATCGTAATAATTCACCACAACAACCTGTTATAATAACCAATAACAATAACTTTCCATAATAATCCACCAAAATAAATCTCCAAAATAATCTACCAAAATAACTCTAGGAATTAATCCACCACAATAACCCTTCAAAATAATCTCCTGAAATAATCTTTTTAGTAATTACCACTAACACTATTAATAATAATTCACCACTAACACTATTAATAATAATTCACCACTTTAACTTTCAAAATTATTTACTACAATAACCCTCCCTTAAAGTTCACCACAATAACCTTCATTGTAGTAAAATCACAATTGTGTAATATATCAATGGAAATAATTTGGTTAATGTAGTGACTTGTGGAGTTGAAGTCACTCCATTGTCATAAAATGATATTCATTGATATATCTCGTCATTGTGATTTCATTTTGATCTGAGTCTATTGTAAGAGTGTGAACGTCATTACGGAAGACTAGAGTGTGGTCGGGTTGGCTGTAAAATCCTGGTTGGGCTCCAGTTTGGGGATTCCAGAACCTTCCATTAAATTCAGAAGAGTTCTGGCTTGGTCGACTAATCATTCGTAATAATCTTTCTCAACATCACTATGTGTTATTACAACCTTTTTCTTTGGTATTGAAAAGGAAAAAATACTTTTTCAATATAAAATATTACGAGATTTTTTTTTAATATGGAACCATGTTGCAGTTCCTCGTTTTTACTTATTAATTGATTTCCTGTGTTTCGAATTTTTATTAATAGGTTGAAAAATGAAAAAGGAAGAATATCTCACCATAGGGCTCGTGCTGATAACCGTCCGGCCACCAGCGGCAGACCCCACTCTGAGGCCATGACTCTTCCTAATTAGTCAAGACTCACCAAGTATTATATAGACCTTCACCGCAAATGACCCCGAGAGACTATGAATATGCTTTAATTTCCAGTTACACCAAGAACATTCATCTGAAGGAAGTGATAACGATACAGGAGTGAAAACTGCCCTCATGGTACTTAACAGAGAAATCTTAATACGACACTCCTGTTATGGCAAGAATGAAAGCGATCACTCCTTATGCGACTGTTAGGACCTCTGGGTCATCAGAGGTCACCCGTGTGTGTTTCCTTATATTACCATTAATCCACATTCGAAGGATTTACTCTTTTTATTAAGATATCAGTCATAATCACTGTTCTTGATATTACGTGACATCTAGTTTCAAGTGATATCACTTAGCCAGTTTATTGTCAGGGAGCCACGTGATCACACAGTCATGTATACTGTTAGGCTCTCTAAACTGACAGCCACGTGGTCATGTGGAGATGCTGCTCCAGCTTCAACAAGGTCATATGTTTTTGTAATTAGCTTGTGTGTCAACGAAGTGGCCAGTTATACTGAGAAGCTGCTTGTCTGACGACCATGTGATCATATATGCAGTGGAGCTGGTTGTCTGACAACCAAGTGGTCATGTATATTGTACTTACCTACTTTTGATTGCTGGGGTAGAGCTTCTGCTCTTTGGACCCGCATCTCAACTGTCAATCAGCTGATTCACATGTTTGTGGGCCTATTGGGCTCCATCATATCTACATTTGGAACTCTGTTTGGAATCTGCCTCCACCACGTCACTTCCAAATGCATTCCATTTGTAAATAATCCACTCAAATAACTTATCTTAATAATCCACGAAAATAGCCATCCAAAATAATCCACAAAAATAATACTCCTTATTAATCTACCAAAAGAGCGCTTTGTAATAATCCAACACAATAACTCTAAATAATAATCTAATACAATAACTCTAAATAATATTCTAATACAATAACTCTAAAAATAATTCAACACAATAACTATAAATAATAATCCGACACAATAAATGTTCATAATAATTATTCATAATAACTATCAATAATTATCAACTACAATATACGTACCTAATAATCCACAACAATAATCTTCCGCCAATAGTCAACCAAAATAGCCATTCACAATAATTACAAAAATAACTCTCCAAATATTAGCCACAATAATAACCGTTCATATTAATTCTCAAAAGTACCCCTTTTATATATTCCAGCACTATAACCCTCAATAATACCCCCCCCCACCACCCCAAAGTAATCCTTTATAACAAGCCTCCAAAGAAACCTTCACAATAATACAAGAGAATAATCCTCCATAATAATCCATCACAATAACCTTTCATAAAAATTCACTACAATACCTCTCCAAAGTAACCTTCAACAGTTACCGTTCATAATAAGACTCAAGAATAACCCTCTATAATAATCTACCAACATTTTTTCTCATAATAATTCACCCCAATAAAATCTATAATTATGATATATAATAATCCTCTTAATAATCATCCACAATAACTCACCATCATAACCGTTCACAAAAACTCGCCATAATAATTTCTTACAATAACCTCCTTCATGATATTCCACAATAACTCTCCATATTAATTCACCAAAATAACCATCAATAACAATCCACCAAAATAACAAACAACAATAATCCACCACAATAATTTGTCTTAATAATTCCCCAAATTAACCGTTCCTAATTAGCCACTATAATAATCCCAAATTATATTAAACCACAATAACCCTTCTTAATAATCTACAACAATAACTGTCCGTAATAATTCACCACAACAACCTGTTATAATAACCAATAACAATAACTTTCCATAATCATCCACCAAAATTAATCTCCAAAATAATCTACCAAAATAACTATAGGAATTAATCCACCACAATAACCCTTCAAAATAATCTTTTTAATAATTACCACTAATTCTATTAAAAATAACCAAAATAACTATAGGAATTAATCCACCACAATAACCCTTCAAAATAATCTTTTTAATAATTACCACTAATTCTATTAATAATAATTCACCACTAACACTACTAATAATAATTCACCACTTTAACTTTAAAAATGATTTACTTCAATAACCCTCCCTTAAAATTCACCACAATAACCTACATTGCAATAAAATCACAATTGCGTCAGATATCAATGGAAATAATTTGGGTTATGTAGTGACTTATGGAGTTGAAGTCATTCCATTGTCTTAAAACGATATTCATTGATATATCACGTCATTTTGATTTCATTGTGATCTGAGTCTATTGTAAGAGTATGAACGTCATTACCGAAGACCAGAGTGTGGTCGGGTTGGCTGTAAATCCCTGCTTGGGCTCCAGTTTGGGGATTCCAGAACCTTCCATTAAATTCAGCAGAGCTCTGGCTTGGTTGACTTATCATTCGTAATAATCTTTCTCATCATCAGTATGTGTTATTGCAACCCGTTTCTTTGTTATTGAATAAGAAACAATACTTTTTTCAATATAAAATGATACGATAATTTTTTTTTAATATGGATCCATGTTGCAGCTCTTTGTGTTTACTTTTTAATTGATTTCCTGTTTTAGGAATACAACACTCCTGTTATGGTAAGAATGCAAGTGATCACTCGTGACACAACTGTTATGACCTCTGGGTCATTACAGGTCACCCATCTCACTAGGAAGCAACACACAGACAAAGGAGGAACTCAATGAGAAACGAGAGTGGCCTCATGATGGTTATGAGAGAGATTATATTAAAAAGAGATAAAGATCGATGACGATCGTTGGTCCTCGGGGACGTCAACTTGAAAGCAATAGAATGGGAGGCGTACGAAGCAAGTACGTAGAACATTTCGACAATCAAATTTGTAAGTCTCATTCTGGAGACATTCATATATCAACACGTCAAGCAGGCCACGAGAATGAGAGAAGGGGATGTTCCGTCAATACTGGATTCAATATTCATCATTAAAGAAGAAGAAAACATATTTGATATCTAGTACCGCCCTCCCTTGGATAATAGTGATCGTGTCCATTTGTAAATTATATATGCTTTGCGATATATTCTATAATAGAATTGGGACATTGAAACAGTTATTAAACTCGATTTCGAGAGTGAACACTGTGGGGAACTTAGAAAATTCTTTAATCAGTTTAAATGGACAGACTTTTTGCTAGGCAAGGAAGTAAGTGAAATGTATTCCAAATTTTGCGAAATATACGATGAAGGAACACACTCATTCATACCAAATCAGAGATGCAGGACCAGAAAACAGGATTAGTTCAACATAAATTGTGATAGGGCCCGAGAGCACAAGGTAAAAAAATTGGTTCAATATCGGAACAGTTTTCTATACCTGCAAACATACTAGCAATACAAGCAAGGGAGTAACAATTACACAGAGGTGAGGCAGTAGAAAAAACTTTGGGAAAGATATAGCAGACAATTATAAAACAGATCCAGGCATTTTTTTAAATTAAATAAAAGCAAGCTGCATGTAAAGGATAAAATCCAGAGATTGAGAACGGGGAACAGGACAATTGAAAATGGAAAAAGAAATGTGTGAAATGCTAAATGAACAGTTTCAAATTGTTTTTGAACAAAATGAGGATTTCAGAAAGCTGGACGGATTCCAGATTACCAATTCCAGAGCACACAATTGTGGTATCGCAAGACAAAGTGAAAAAATTACTCATAGATAACCTCTCCATAGTTATCTTCAACAGTGACCGTTCATAATAAGCCTCAAGATTAATCCTCTATAATAATACACCAAAATGTTTCCTCATAATAATTCACCAAAATAAAATCCATTATTATGCAAAGTAATAATCATCCACAATAACTCACAATAATAATTTCTTACAATAACCTCCTGCATGATATTCTGCAATAACCCTTCATATTAATTCATCAAAATAACCATCAACAATAATCCACCACAATGACTCTTCATTATAATTCCCCATATTAACCCCTACTAATAAGCCACTACAATAATCCTCAATTATATTAAACCACAATAACCCTCCTCAATAACCTACCACAATAACTCTAGGAATTAATCCACCCCAATAACCCTTCAAAATAATCTTCTGAAATAATCTTCTAAATAATTACCACTAACACTATTAATAATAATTCACCACTTAACCTTTCAAACTTATTTACTACAATAACCTTCGCTTAAAATTCCTTACAAAAATCCTCATCGCAATAAAATCACAGTATCTTTATATATAAAAAATACTTTTTCTATATGAAATATTACGAGAATTTATTTTTTTAATATAGAACCATGTTGCAGTTCCTTGTGTTTACTTATTAATTGATTTCCTGTGTTTGGAATGTATATTAATGGGTTGAAAAAAGAAAAAGGAAGAATATCTCATGAGAAGGGCTCGTGCTGACGACCGTCCGGCGGCAGACCCCACTCTGAGGCCGTGACTCTTCCTAATTAGTCAAGACTCACCAAGTATTATATAGACCTTCACCTCAAGTGACCCCGAGAGACAATGTATACGATTTAATTTCCAGAGACATCAAGAACATTCATCTGAAGGAAGTGATAACCTTACAGGAATGATAACTGCCCTCAATACTTAACAGAGAAATCTTAATACAATACTCCTTTTATGGTAAGAATGAAAGCGATCACTCGTGACACGACTGTTATGACCTCTGGGTCATCAGAGGTCACCCGTGTGTGTGTTTACTTATATTACCATTAATCAACATGCGAAGGATTTACTCTTTTTATTAAGATATCAGTCATAATCACCATTAATGATATTACGTGAAATCTAGTTTCACGTGATACCACGTAGGAAATTTATTGTCAGGCATCCACGTGATCACACAGTCATGTATACTGTAGAGTTCTCTGGACTGACAGCCACGTGGTCATGTGTATTTGGACGTCTTGCATCCTTAAGGTCATAAGTTTTTGTAATTAGCTTGTCTTATCACCAAATGGTCATGTATACTGTGGAGCTGCTTGTCTGACAACCAAATGGTCATGTATACTGTGGAGCTGGTTGTCTGACAACCAAGTGGTCATGTATATTGTGCTTACCAAGTTGTAATAGCAGGGATTGAGCTTCTGCTCTTTGGTCCCGCATCTCAACTGTCAATCAGCTGCTTCACATGTTTGTGGGCCTACTGGGTTTCATCATATCTACATTTGTAACTGTATGGAGTTTGCCTCCACACGTCACTTCCAAATGCATTCCATTTGTAAATAATCTGTGCCAAAACCTTGTCCTAATAATCAACGAAAATAGTCCTCCACAGTAACCCACAATAATACTACTCCATATTAATCCACCAAAATAAGGTTTTGTAATAATTCAACACAATAACTCTAAGTATTAATCCAACTCAAGAAATGTCCATAATAATTATTCATAATAACCATCAATAAATATCTATTACAATGAACGCTCCTAATAATCCACAACAATAACCCTCTGCAATAGTCAACCAAAATAGCCCTCCAGAATAATCTCACAAATAACTCTCCAGATATAAGCCACAATATTAACCGTCCATAATAATCCTCAACAATATCCGTCAATAATAACCCACCAAAGAAATCCTTCATAATAAGCCTCCAAAAAAACTCCATAATAATACAAGAGAAAAATCCTCAATAATGATCCATCACAATAACCTTTCATATGAATCCAACACAATACCTCTCCATAGTTATCTTCAACAGTTACCGTTCATAATAAGCCTCATGATTAACCCTCTATAATAATCCACCAAAATTTTTCATCATAATATTTCACCCCAATAAAATCCAAAATTATACGATACAATAACCCTCTTAATAATCATCCACAATAACTCCCCATAACAATTTCTTACAATAACCTCCTTCATGATATTCTGCAATAACCTTCCATATTAATTCACCAAAATATCCAAAACAATAATCCACCACTATAACTATTCATTATAATTCCCCACATTAACCATTCCTAATAATCCACTTCAATAATACTCAATTATATTAAACCACAATAACCCTCCTCAATAATCTTCAACAATAACTCTCCGTAATAATCCACCACAATAACCTGTTTTAATAACCAATAACAATATCTTTCCAGAATAATCCACAAAAAATATACCTCCATAATAATCTACAACAATAACTAGGAATTAATCTAACACAATAACCTTTCAAAATAATCTTCTAAATAATTACCTCTAACACTGTTAATAATAATTCACTACATTAACTTTCAAAATTATTTACTATAATAACCTTCCCTAAAAATTCCTCACAATAATCCACATCGCAGTAAAATCACAATATGGTTATATATCAATGAAAATAATTGTAGAGTAATGTAGTGACTTGTGGAGTTCAAGTCACTCCATTGTCTCCAAATGATATTCATTGAAATATCACGTCATTGTGATTTCATTGTGATCTGAGTCTATTGTAAGAGTGTTAACGTCATTAACGAAGGCCAGAGTGAGGTCGGGTTGGCTGTAAATCTTTGGTTGGGCTCCGGTTTGGGGCCTCCAGAACCTTCTATAAATTCAGCAGAGTTCTGGCTTGGTCGACTTATCTTTCGTTAATCTTTTTCAACATCAGTATGTGTTATTGCAACCCGTTTCTTAGTTATTGAATAAGAAATAATACTTTTTACATATGAAATATTACGAGAATTTTTGTTTAATATGGAACCATGTTGCATCTCCTTGTGTTTACTTATTAATTGATTTCCTGTGTTAGGGATTTATATTTATAGGTTGAAAAAATAAAAAGGAAGAACACCTAATATCGTGGGCTCGAGCTGACGACCGTCCGGACAACGGCGGCAGACCCCACTCTGAGGCAGTGACTCTTCCTGATAACTCAAGACTCAACAAGTATTATATAGACCTTCACCTCAGGTGACCCCGAGAGACCATGTATACGCTTTAATTTCCAGTGACACCAAGAACATTCATCTGAAGGAAGTGATAACCTTACAAGAGTGAAAACTGCCCTCATGTTAATTAACAGAGAAATCTTAATACAACACTCCTGTTATGGTAGGAATGAAAGTGATCACCCGTGACACGACTTTTATGACCTCTGGGTCATCAGAGGTCACCTGTGTGTGTGTTTACTTATATAACCGTTAATCAACATTCGAAGGATTTACTTTTTTATGAAGAAATCAGTCATAAAATTTGTAGATATCTCGTGGACAGTAATTGTCATACAGCCACGTGATCACATAGTCATGTATACAGTCGAGCTCCTTGTCTGACAACCAAGCGATCTTGTATATTGTACTTACCTAGTTGTGATTGCGGGGGAGGGGGGTGGGGGGAGAACATCTGCTCTTTAGTCCCACATCTCAACTGTCAATCATCTGATGATTCAAATGATTCTGGGGCTATTGGGCTCCATAATATCTTCATTTGTAACAGTATGGAGTCTGCCTTCATAACGTAACTTCCAAATGCATTCCATTTGTAAATAATCCACGCAAATAATTTATCTTAATAATCGTCGAAAATAGCCCTCCACAATTATCCACAAAAATAGTTCTCCATATTAATTCACCAAAATAACGTTTTTAATAATCCAACACAAAAAAGTTTTGGAATAATCCAACACAATAACGTTTTGTAATAATCCAACACAATAACGTTTTGTAATAATCCAACACAATAATGTTTTGTAATAATCCAACACAATAATTCTAAATATTAATCCAACAATATAACTCTAAATAATAATCCATCACAATAACTCTAAATATTAATCCAATAAAAAAACTTAAATAGTAATCCAATACAATAACTCTAAATAATAATCCTTCACAATAAATGTCCTAAATAATTATTCATAATAACCATCAATAATTATCTACTACAATAAACGTACCTAATAATCCACAACAATAACCCTCCGCAATAGTCAATCAAAATAGCTCTCAACAATAATCACAAAAATAACTCTCAAGATATAAGCCACAATATTAATCGTAAATAATAGTTCTCAACAATAACCCTTTTTAATAATCCAGAACTATAACCCTCAATAATAACCTACCAAAGTAATCCTTCATAATAAGCCTAAAAAACCTACAGGAGAATAATCCTCCATGATAATCCATGACAATAATCATTCATAGGAATCCACCACAATACCTCTCCAGAGTAATCTTCAACAGTAACCTCTCATAATAAGCCTCAAGAATAACCCTCTATAATAATCCAACAAAATTTTCCTCATAATTATTCATCCCAATAAAATCCATAATTATGTAGTATAATAATCCTCTTAATAATCATCCACAATAACCCACCATAATAACCATTTGCAATAACTCACAATAATAATTTCTTACAATAACCTCCTTCATGATATTTTACAATAACACTCCATATTAATTCACCAAAATACCTATGAACAATAATTCCCCACAATAACTATCCATAATAAGTTCCCTCATTAACCCTTCCTAATAAGCCGCTACAATAACCCTCAATTATATTAAACCACAATAACCCTCCTCAATAATCTACAACAATAACTCTCGAAATTATTCCATCAATAACCCTTCAAAATATTCTTCTGAAATAACCTCCTAAAAAATTACCACTAACACTATTAATAATAATTCGCAACTTTAACTTTCAAAATATTTACTACAAAACCCTCCCTAAAAATTCACTACAATAATCCTGTTTGTAGTAAAATCACAATGGAATCATATATCAATGAAAATCATTTCGGGGTAATGTAGTGACTTGTGGAGTTCAAGTGACTCCATTGTCTCAAAATGATATTCATTGATATATCTCGTCATTGTGATTTAATTTTGATCTGAGTCTATTGTAAGAGTGTGAACGTCATTACCGAAGGTCAGAGTGTGGTCTGGTTGGCTGTAAAACCCTGGTTGGGTTCCGATTTGGGGCCTCCAGAACCTTTATTTAAATTCTGTAGAGTTCTGGCTTGGTCGACTTATCTTTAGTATTTATCTTTCTCAACATCAGTATGAGTTATTGCAACCCGTTTCTTTGTTATTGATTAAGAAATAATATTTTTTCCATATGACATAATATGAGAAAAACCTTATTATTTGGAACCCTGTTGCAGTTCCTTGTGTCTACTTATTAATTGATTTCCTTTGTTTGGAATTTATATTTATTGGATGAAAAAAGAAAAAGGAAGAGGTCTACATGACATGGGCTCGAGCTGACGACTATCCAGCCACCGGCGGCAGACCCCACTCTGAGGCCGTGACTCTTCCTAATTAGTCAAGACTCACTAAATATTATATAGACCTTCACCTCAAGTGACCCCGAGAGACCATGTATACACTTTAATTTCCAGTGACATCAAGAACATTTATCTGAAGGAAGTGATAACCTTACAGGAGTGAAAACTGCCCTCATGGTAATTAACAGAGAAATCTTAATACAACACTCCTGTTATGGTAGGAATGAAAGTGATCACTCGTGACACTCCTGTTATTACCTCTGGGTCATCAGAGGTCACCCGTGTGTGTGTTTACTTATATTACCATTAATCAACATTCGAAGGATTTACGTTTTTATTAAGAAATCAGTCATAAACGTTGTAGATATCTCGTGGATAGTAATTGTCATACATCCACGTGATCACATAGTCATGTATACAGTCGAGCTGCTTGTCTGACAACCAAACGATCTTGTATATTGTACTTACCTAATTGTGATTGCGGGGGGGGGGGGGTTGAGCATCTGCTCTTTATTCCCACATCTCAGCTGTCAATCAACTGATTCACATGATTCTGGGCCAATTGGGCTCCATAATATCTACATTTGTAACTGTATAGCGTCTGCCTCCATAACATAACTTCCAAATGCATTCCATTTGTAAATAATCCACGCAAATAATTTATCCTAATAATCCACGAAAATAGCCCTCCACAATAATCCACAAAAATAATACTCCATATTAATTCACCAAAATAACGTTTGGTAATAATCCAACACAATAACTTTTGTAATAATCCAACACAATAACGTTTTGTAATAATCAACACAATAACTCTAAATAATAATCCAACAATATAACTAAACAATAATCTGTCACAATAACTCTAAATAATAATCCAATAAAATAACTCTAAATAATATTCCAACACAATAACTCTAAATAATAATCCAACACAATAAATGTCCATAATAGTTATACATAATAACCATCAATAATTATCCACAACAATAAACGTACCAAATAATCCACAACAATAACCCTCCGCAATAGCCAGCCAAAATAGCCCTCAACAATAATCACAAAAATAACTCTCCAGATATAAGCCACAATAATAAACGTCAATAATAATTCTCAACAATAACCCTTTTTAATAATCCAGCACTATAACCCTGAATAATAACCTACCAAAGTAATCCGTCATAATAAGCACAAAAAAACCTACAGGAGAATAATCCTCCATGATAATCCATCACAATAACTTTTCATAGGAATCCAGCACAATACCTTTCCATAGTAATCTTCAACAGTAACCATTCATAATAAGCCTCAAGAATAACCATCTACAATATACCAACAAAATTTTTCTTAATAATTATTCTTCCCAATAAAATCAATAATTATGCAATATATTAATCCTCTTAATAATAATCCACAATAACTCACAATATTAACCATCTGCATTAACTCACAATAATAATTTCTTACAATAACCTCCTTTGTGATATTTTACAATAACCTGCTATATTAATTCACCAAAATACCCATCAACAATAATCTTCCACAATAACTCTCCATAATAAGTCCCCACATTAAACCTTCCTAATAAGCCTTGACAATAATCCTTAATTATATTAAACCACAATAACCCTCCTCGATAATCTACAACAATAATTCTCGGAATTAATCCACCACAATAACCCTTTAAAATAATCTTCTGATATAACCTTCTAAAAATTTCCACTAACACTATTAATAATAATTCACCACTTTAACTTTCAAAATTATTTACTTCAATAACTCTCCCTAAAAATTTACCACAATAACCCTCATTTTAGTAAAATCACAATGGTATCATATATCAATGGAAATAATTTTGGGGTAATGTAGTGACTTGTGGAGTTCAAGTCACTCCATTGTCTCAAAATGATATTCATTGATATATCTCGTCATTGTGATTTAATTGTGATCTGAGTCTATTGTAAGAGTGTGATTGTCATAACCGAAGGTCAGAGTGGGCTCGGGTTGGCTGTAAAACCCTGGTTGGGTTCCAGTTTGGGGCCTCCAGAACCTTTTCTTTCAATTCAGTATAGTTCTGGCTTGGTCGACATATCTTTCGTAATTATCTTTCTCAACATTAGTATGTGTTATTCCAACCCGTTTCTTTGTTTTTGAATAAGAAATAATACTTTTTCCATACGAAATATTATGAGAAATTTTTTTTTATATGGAACCCTGTTGCAGCTCCTTGTGTCTACTTATTAATTTATTTCCTTTGTTTGGAATTTATATTAATAGGATGAAATAAGAAAAAGGAAGAGGAAGAAAGGAAGAAAAAGGAAGAAAAAAGGAAGAACATGATAGGGCTCGAGCTGACGACCGTCCTGCCACCGGCGGCAGACCCCACTCTGAGGCCAAAATTCTTCCTAATTAGTCAAGACTCACTAAATATTATATAGACCTTCACCTCAAGTGACCCCGAGACACCATGTATATGCTTTAATTTCCAGTGACACCAAGAACATTCATCTGAAGGAAGTGATAACCTTACAGGAGTGAAAACTGCCCTCATGGTAATTAACAGAGAAATCTTAATACAACACTCATGTTATAGTAAGAATGACAGCGATCACTCGTGACACGACTGTTTTGAACTCTGGGTTATCACAGATCACCCGTGTGTGTGTGGTTTACTTATATTACCATTAATCAACATACGAAAGATTTATTTTTTTATTAAGAGATCAGTCACAAACGTTGTAGATATCTCGTGGACAGTAATTGCCATATAGCCTCGTGATCACATAGTCATATATACTGGGGAGCTGCTTGTCTGACAACCAAGCGGTTTTGTATATTGTACTTAGCTAGTTGTGATTGCGGGGGTTGAGCTTCTACTCTTTGGTCCCGCATCTCAACTGTCAATCACCTGATTCACATATTTGTTGGGCTATTGGGCTCCATCATATCTTCATTTGTAACTCGGGAGTCTGCCTCCACCACGTCATTTTCAAATACATTCCATTTGTAAATTATCCACGCAAATAACTTATCGTAATAATCAATGTAAATAGCCCTCCACAATAATCCTTAAAAATAATACTCCATATTAATGTACCAAAATAACGTTTTGTAATAATCCAACACAATAACTCTAAGTAATAATCCGATACAATAACTCTGAATAATAATCCAACACAATAACTCTAAACATTAATCCAACACCATAACTCTAAATAACAATCCAACAAAAGAAATGTCCATAATAATTATTCATAAAAGCCATCAATAATTATCTACTACAATAGACGTACCTAATAATCCACAACAATAACCCTCCGCAATAGTAAATCAAAATAGCCCTCCGGAATAATCACAAAAATAACTCTTCAGATATAAGCTACAATAATAACCGTTCATAACAATCCTCAACTGCAACCCTTTATAATAATCCAGAACTATAACCCTCAATAAAAATCCACCAGAGAAGTCCTTCATAATAAGCCTCCAAAATCCCTGCCAAGTAATACGAGAGAATAATCCTCCATAATAATCCATCACAATATCCTTTTATAAGAATCCACCACACTACCTCTCATAGTAATCTTCAACAGTTACTGTTAATAATAATGCTCAAGTATAACCCTCCATAATAATCCACCAAAAATTTTTCTCATAATAATTCACCTCAATAAAAACTATAATTATGCAATATAATAATCCTCTTAATAATCATCCACAATAACTCACCATAATAACTATCTACAATAACCGCTTGGTAGTCAGACAAACAGCTCCTTAGTATACATGACTATGTGATCACGAGGCTGCATGGCAATTACTGTCCCACGAGATATCTACAGCGTTTATGACAGATCTCTTAATAAAAAAGTGACTGCGTTTTGGACAAGTATATGAGTGGGATTGGGAGGTTATAGATAGGAGCTGCCTCGTATGGGCCAATAAGCCTTCTGCCGTTACCTTTGTTCTTATGTTCTTATGTTCTTAACTCACTATAATAATTTCTTTCAATAACCTCCTTCATGATATTCCACAATAATCTTCCATATTAATTCCCTAATAATCCTCCATATTAATTCCCCAAAATAACAATCAACAATAATCCACAACAATAACTCTCCATAATAATTCCCCATTTTAACCCTTCCTAGTAAGCCACTACAATAATCCTCAATTATAGTAATCTACAATAACCGTTCTCAATTATAGTAATCTACAATAACCGTCCTCAATAATCTACAACAATAACTCTTCGTAATAATCCGCCACAATATCCTGTTATAATAACCAATAACAAAAACTTTCCAGAATAATACACCAAATTAAGCCTCCAGAATAATACACCAAATTAAACATCCATAATAATCTACCACAATAACTTATGGAATTATCCACCACAATATCCCTTCAAAATATTCATCTGAAATAACCTTCTAAATAATTATGACTAACACTATTAATAATATTTCACCACTTTAACTTTTTCAATTACTTACTACAAAAACCCTCACTTAAAATTCACCACAATAACCTTCATGATAGCAAAATCACAATGGCGTCATATATGAATGGAAATAATTTTTGGGTAATGTGGTGACTTGTGGAGCTCAAGTCAATAGTGTCAAAAAGACATTCATTGATATATCACGTCATTGTGATTTGAGTCTATTATAAGAGTGTAACCGTCATTACCGAAGGCCTGAGTGTGGTCGGGTTGGCTGTAAAACCCTGGTTGGGCTCCAGGTTGGGGCCTCCAGGACCTTCCATAAAATTCAGATTAGTTCTGTTTTGGTCGATTTATCTTTCTTAATTATCTTTCTCAACATCAGTATGTGTTATTGCAACCCGTTTCCTTGTTATTAAATAGGAAATAATACTTTTTCTATATCAAATATTATGTGAAAAAAATTATAATATGGAACCATGTTGCAAGCTCCTTGTGTCTACTTATTAATTGATTTACTGTGTTTGGAATTTATATTAATAGGTTAAAAAAAGAAAAAAGGAAGAGGTCCAATTGTCATGGGCTCGAGCTGACGACCGTCCGGCCATCGGCGGCAGACCCCAGTCTGAGGCCGTGACTCTTCCTAATTAGTCCAGACTCACAAAATATTATATAGACCTTCACCTCAAGTGTCCCCGAGACACCATGAATACACTTTAATTTCAAGTGACACCAAGAACATTCATCTGAAGGAAGTGATAACCTTAGAGGAGTGACAACTGCCCTCATGGTACTTAACAGAGAAATCTTAATACAACACTCCTGTTATGGTAAGAATTAGAGCAATCACTCGTGACACGACTGTTATGACCTCTGGGTCATCAGAGGTCACCCGTGTGTGTGTTTACTTATATTACCATTAATCAACATTCGAAGGATTCACTTTTTTATTAAGAGATCTGTCATAAACGCTGTAGATATCTCGTGGGACAGTAATTGCCATGCAGCCTCGTGATCACATAGTCATGTATACTAAGGAGCTGTTTGTCTGACAACCAAGCGGTTATATATATTGTACTTACCTAGTTGTGATTGCGTTTGAGCATCTGCTCCATAGTTCCGCATCTCAACTGTCAATCAACTGATTCACATGATTCTTGGCCTATTGAGCTCCTTAATATCTACATTTGTAATTGTATAGAGTCTGCTTCCATAACATTACTACCAAATGCTTTCCATTCGTAAATAATCAACGCAAATAATTTATCTTAAAAATACACGAATTTAGCCCTCCACAACAATCCACAATAATAATACTACAATTCACCAAAATAAAGATTTGTAATAGTCAAACACAATAATGGTTTGTAATAATCCAACACAATAACTCTAAATAATATTCCAACACAATAACTAAATAATAATCCAACACAATAAATCTAAATATTAATCCTACACAATAAATATCAATAATAATTATTCATAATAAACATCAATAATTATCTTCTACAATAAACGAATCTAATAATCCACATCAATATCCCTCCGCAATAGTCAACCAAAATAGCCTTCCACAATAATCACAAAAATTACTCTCCAGATATAAGCCACAATAATATCCGTCCATAATAATTCTCAACAATAACACTTTGTAATAATCCAGTACTATGACCCTCAATAATAACCTACCAAAGTAATCCTTCATAATAAGCCTAAAAAAAAACTACAAGAGAACAATCCTCCATGAAAATTCACCACAATACCTCTCCATAGTAATCTTCAACAGTAACCTTTCATAATAAACCTCAAGAATAACTCTCTATCCACAAAATTTTTCCTCATGATTATTCACCCCAATAAAATCCAAAATTATGCAATATAATAATCCACTTAATAATCATCCACAAACACTCACCAAAATAACCATCTGCAATAACTCACAATAATAATTTCTTACAATAACCTCCTTCATGATATTTCACAATAACCATCTGTATTAATTCACCAAAATAACCATCAACAATAATCCCCCCACAATAACTCTCCATAATAATTCCCCACATTAACCCTTGCTAATAAGCCACTACAATAATCCTCAATTATATTAAACCACAATAGCCCTCCTCAATAATCTACAACAATAACTCTGTAATAATCCACCACAATAACTCTGTAATAATCCACCACAATAACCTGTTATAATAACCAATAACAATAACCATTCAGAATAATCCACCAAAATAGACCTCAATAATAATCTACCACAATAACTCTTGGAAATAATCCACCACAATAACCCTTCAAAATAATTTTCTGAAATAATCTTCTAAATAATTACCACTAACACAATTAATAATAATTCACCACTTTAACTTCCAAAATTATTTACTACAATAACCCTCCCTTAAAATTCACCACCATCACCCTCATTGTAGTAAAATCACAATGGCATCATATATGAATAAAAATAATTTTAGGGTAATGTAGTGACTTGTGGAGTTGTCACTCCATTGTCTCAAAATGACATTCATTGATATATCACGTCATTGTGATTTCATTGTGATCTGAGTCTAATGTAAGAGTGTGAACGTCATTACCGAAGGCCAGAGTGTGGTCGGGTTGGCTGTAAAACCCTGGTTGGGTTCCGGGTTTGGGCCTTCAGAACCTTCCATTAAATTCTGTAGAGTTCTGACTTGGTCGACTTATCTTTCGTAATAATCTTTTTCAACATCAGTATGTGTTATTGCAACCCGTTTCTTTGTTATTGAATAAGAAATAAAACTGTTTCCTTTCGAAATATTACGAGAATTTTTTTTAATATGGAAGCATGTTGCAGCTCCTTGTGTTTACTTATTAATTGATTTCCTGTGGTTTGGAATTTATATTTTTAGGTTGAAAAAAAAGGGAAGAGTATCTCATGACTAGGGCTCGTGCTGATGACCGTCCGGCCACCGGCGGCAGACCCCACTCTGAGGCTGTGATTCTTCCTAATTAGTCAAGACTCACCAAATATTATATAGACCTTCACCTCAGGTGACCCCGAGAGACCATGTATACGCTTTAATTTCCAGTGACACGAAGAACATTCATCTGAAGGAAGTGATAACCTTAAAGGAGTGAAAACTGCCCTCATGTTAATTGACAGAGAAATCTTAATAGAACGCTCCTGTTATGGTAAGAATGAAAGTGATCACTCGTGACAAGACTGTTATGACCTCTGGGTCATCAGAGGTCACCCGTGTGTGTGCTTCCTTATATTACCATTAATCAACATTCGAAGAATTTACTTTTTTAATAAGAGATCAGTCATAAACGTTGTAGATATCTCGTGGACAGTAATTATCATACAGTCACGTGATCGCATTGTCATGTATAATGAGGAGCGGCATGTGTGACAACCAAGTGATCACGTATATTGTACTTACCTAGATGTGATTGTGGGGGGGGGGGGTTGAACATCTGCTCTTTGGTTTAGCATCTCAACTGTCAATCAGCTGATTCACATGTTTGTGGGGCTATTGGGCTCCATAATATCTACATATGTAACTCTGTTTGGAGTCTGCCTCGACCACATCACTTCCAAATGCATTACATTTGTAAATTATCCAAGCATATAACTTATGTTAATAATCCACGAATATATCCCTCGACAATAATCCTCAATCTAAATAACAATAATCTAAATAGTAATCCAACACAAGAAATGTCCATATTAATTATTCATAATAACCATCAATATTATCTACTACAATAAACGTACCTAATAATCCACAACAATAATTCTCCGCCAATTGTCAACCAAAATAGCCCTCCACAATAATCACAAAATAACTCTCCAAATATTAGCAACAATAATAACCGTCCATAATAATCCTCAACAATAACCCTTTTTAATAATCCGGCACTATAACCCTCAGTAATAACCCACCAAAGTAATCCTTCATAATAAGCCTCCAAAAAAACTCCACAATCATACTAGAGAATAATGCTCCATAATATTCCATCACCTTTCATAGGAATCCTCCACAATTCCTCTCCAAAGTAATCTTCAACAATTACCGTCCATAATAAGCCTCAATAATAACCCTCTGAAATAATCCACCAAAATTTTTCCTCATAATAATTCACTCCAATAAAATCCACAATTACGCAATATAATAATCCTTTATCTATTCATCCACAATAACTCACCATAATAACCATCCACAATAACACACCATAATAATTTTTTACAATACCCTCCTTCATGATATTCCACAATAACCCTCCATATTAATTCACCAAAATAACCATTAACAATAATCCACAACAATAACTCTCCATAATAATTCCCCATATTAACCCTTCCTAATAAGCCACAACAATAATCCTCAATTATAGTAATCTACAATAACCGTCCTCAATAATCTACTCAATAACTCTTCATAATAATCCTGCACAATAACCTGTTATAATAACCAATAACAATAACTTTCCAGAAAAATCCACCAAAATAAACCTCCATAATAATCTACAACAATAACTCTAGGAATTAACTCACCACAATAACCCTTCAAAATAATCTTCTGAAATAAACTTCTAAATAATTTCCACTACCACTATTAATAATAATTCAGATTTTTAACTTTCAAAATTATTTACTACAATAACCCTACCTTAAATTTCACCACAATAACCTTCATTATAGTAAAATCACAATGGCGTCATATATCAATGGAAATAATTTTGGGGTAATGTAGTGACTTGTGAAGCTCAAGTCACTTGATAGTCTCAAAAAGATATTCATTGATATCACGTCATTGTGATTTCGTTGTGATTAGAGTCTATTGTAAGAGTATTAACGTCATTATCGAAGGCCAGAATGTGGTCGGGTTGGCTGTAAAACCCTGGTTGGGCTCCGGTTTGAGGCCTCCAGGACCTTCCAATAAATTCAGATGAGTTCTGCTTTGGTCGACTTATCTTTCGTAATTATCTTTCTCAACATCAGTATTTGTTATTGCAACCCGTTTCCTTGTTGTTAAATAGGAAATAATACTTTTTCTACATCAAATATTATGAGAAAAAAAATTATAATATGGAACCATGTTGCAGCTCCTTGTGTCTACATATTAATTGATTTCCTGTGTTTGGAATTTATATTAATAGGTTGAAAAAAGAAAAAGGATGAGGTCTCATTGTCATTGGCTAGAGCTGACGACCGTCCAGCCACTGGCGGCAGACCCCACTCTGAGGCCGTGACTCTTCCTAATTAGTCAAGACTCACCAAGTATTATATAGACCTTCACCTCAAGTGACCCCGAGAGACCATGAAAAAGCTTTAATTTGCAGTGACACCAAAATCATTCATTTGAAGGAAGTGATAACCTTACAGGAGTTAAAACTGTCCTCATGGTACTTATATTAAAACAGAAATCTTAATACAACACTCCTGTTATGGTAAGAATGAAAACGATCACTCGAGACACGACGGATATGACCTCTGGGTCATCACAGGTTACCCGTGTGAGCGTTTACTTATATTACCATTAATCAATATTCGAAGGATTTACTTTTTCATTAAGAGATCAATTATAAACGTCGTTAATATCTCGTGGACAGTAATTGTCATACAGCCACGTGATCACATAGTCATTTATTCTGTGGAGCTTTGGTGTATATTGTTCTTACCTAGTTGTGATTCGGGTGGGTTGAGCATCTGCTCTTTGGTTCCGCGTCTTAACTGTCAATCAGCTGATTCACATGTTTGTGGGCTTATTGGGTTCCATAATATCTACGTTAGTAACTCTGTTTGGAGTCTGCCTCCAACACATCACTTCCAAATGCATTCTATTTGTAAATTATCCACGCAAATAACTTTTCTTAATAATCCACGAAAATAGCCCTCTACAATAACCCTAAAAAATAATACTCCATATTAATCTACCAAAATAACGTTTTGTAATAATCCAACACAATAACTCTAAATAATAATGCAACACAATAACTCTAAATAAAAATCCTACTCAAGAAATGACCAAATTAATTATTCAAAATAACCATCAATAATTATCTACTACAATAACGTACCTAATAATCTGCAACTATAACCCTCTGCAATATTCAACCAAAATAGCTCTCCAGAATAATCACAAAAATAACTCATCAGATATAAGCCACAAAAATACCCGTCAATAATAATCCTCAACTATAACCCTTTATAATAATCCAGCAGTATAACCCTCAATAAAAATCCAACAGAGTAATCCTTCATAATAAGGCTCCAAAACCCCTCCACAATAATACAAGAGAATAATCCTCCAAAATAATCAATCGCAATAACCTTTCATAAGAATTCACCACACTACCTCTCATAGTAATCTTCAACAGTTACTGCTCATAATAAGCCTCAAGAATAACCCTCTATAATAATCCACCAAAATTTTTCTTCATAATAATTCACCCCAATAAAATCCATAATTATGCAAAATAATAATCCACTTAATAATTATCCACAATAACTCACCATAGTAACCAACCACAATAACTCACAATAATAATTTCTTCCAATAACCTCCTTCATGATATTTCTCAATAACCCTCCATATTAATTCACCAAAATAACCATCAACAATAATCCCCCACAATAACTCTCCATAATAATTCCCCACATTAACCCGTCCTAAGAATTCTCTTCAATAATCTTCAATTATATTAAAGCATAATAACCCACTGGTTGGGCTCTGGTTTGAGGCCTCCAGATCCTTCCATTAAATTCAGTAGAGTTCTGGCTTGGTTGTAATTATCTTTCGTAATTATCTTTCTCAACATCAGTATCTGTTATTGCAACGCGTTTCTTTGTTATTGAAAAAAATAATCCTTTTTCAATATGAAATATTATGAGAAAAACATTATAATAAGGAACCACGTTGCAGCTCCTTGTGTTTACTTATTAATTGATTTCCTGTGTTTGGAATTTATATTAATAGGTTGAAAAAAGAAAAGGAAAGAACACCTAATAACGTGGGCTCGACCTGACGACCGTCCGGCCACTGGCGGCAGACCTCACTCTGAGGCCGTGACTCTTCCTAATTAATCAAGACTCGCCAGGTATTATATAGACCTTCACCTCAAGTGACACCGAGCGACCATGTATACGCTTTAATTTCCAGTGACACCAAGAACATTTATATAAAGGAAGTGATAACCTTACAGGAGTGAAAACTGCCCTCATGGTCCATAACAGATAAATCATAATACAACACTTTCGTTTTGGTAAGAATGAAAGCGATCACTCGTGACACGACTCTTATAACCTCTGGGTCATCACAGGTCACCCGTCCCACCAGCAAGCAACACACGGACAAAGGAGGATCTCTATGAGAAACGAGAGGGGCCTCATGATAGTTATGCGAGAGATCATATTTAAAACAGATAAAGATCGATGACGATCGTTTGTCCTCGGGGACTTCAACTTAAAAGCAATAGAATGGGAGGCGTACGAAGCAAGTACGGAGAACATTTCGACTATCAGATTTGTAAGTCTCATTCTGGTGACATTCCTGTATCAACACGTCAAGCAGGCCACGAGAATGAGGGAAGGGGATGTTCCGTCAGTACTGGATTTAATATTCATCATTCAAGAAGAAAAAAACATATATGACATCTAATACCGCCCTCCCTTGGGAAATAGTGATCGTGTCCTTTTGTAAATTAAATATGCTTTACGATATATTTTATAATAGAATTGGGACATTGAAACAGTTATTAAACTCGATTTCAAGAGAGAAGACTGTGGGGAACTTAGAAAAATCTTTATGAGTTTAAATGGACAGACTTTTTGCTAGGCAAGGAAGTAAGTGAAATGTATTCCAAATTTTGCGAAATATACGATGAAGGAACACAACATTCATACCAAAACAGAGATGCGGGACATGAAAACAGGATTGGTTCAACAGAAATTGTGATAGGGCCAGCGAGGACAAGGTAAGAAAATTGGTTCAATATCGGAATAGGTTCAATGCCTGCAAACATACCAGGAATACAAGCAAGGAAGAAACAATTACACAGCGGTGAGGAGGTAGAAAAGAACTTTGAGATAGGTATAGCGGACAAATATAAAACAGATCCAGGCATTTCTTAAAACTAATTAAAAGCAAGCTGCATTTAAAGGATAAAATCCAGAGATTGAAAACGGGGAACAGGATAATTGATAATGGAAAAAGAAATGTGTGAAATGCTAAATGAACAGTTCCAAAGTGTGTTTGCACAAAATGAGGATTTCAGAGAGCTGGACGGATTCCAGATTACCAATTCCAGAGCACACAATTGTGTTATATGAAGACAAAGTGAAAAAAATTACTTATAGATAACCTCTCCATAGTTATCTTCAAAAGTGACCGTTCATAATAAGCCTCAAGATTAACCCTCTATAATAATCCACAAAAATTTTTCTTCATAATAATTCACCCCAATAAAATCTATAATTAAGTAATATAATAATCATCCTAATAATCATCCACAATAACTTCATATAATAATTTCTTACAACAACCTCCTTCATGATATTCTGCAATAACCCTCCATATTAATTCAAAAAAATAACCATCAACAATAATCCACCAAAATAACTCTTCATTATAATTCCCCACATTAACACTTCCTAATAAGCCACTACAATAATCCTCAATTATATTAAACCACAATAACCATCTTCATTAACCTACCACAATAACTCTAGAAATTAATCCACCACAATAACCCTTCAAAATAATCTTCTGAAATAATCTTCTAATAATTTCCACTAACACTATTAATAATAATTTCACCACTTTAACTTTCAAAATTATTTACTACAATAACCTTCCCTTAAAATTCCTCACAATAATCCTCATCGCAATAAAATCACAATATCTTTATATATAAAAAATAATTTTTCTATGTGAAATATTACGAGAATTTTTTTTTAATATGGAACCATGTTGCAGCTCGTTATGTTTAATTATTAATTGATTTTCTGTGTTTGGAATGTATATTAATAGGTTGAAAAAAGAAAAAGGAAGAATGTCTCATAAGAAGGGCTCGTGCTGATGACCGTCAGGCCACCAGCGGCAGACCCCACTCTGAGGCCATGACTTTTGCTAATTAGTCAAGACTCACCAAGTATTATATAGACCTTCACCTCAAGTGACCCCGAGAGACTATGAATACGCTTTAATTTCCAGTGACACCAAGAACATTCATATGAAGGAAGTGATAACGATACAGTAATGAAAACTGCCCTCATGGTACTTAACAGAGAAACCTTAATACAACACTCCTGTTATGGCAAGAATGAAAGCGATCACTCCTGATGCGACTGTTAGGACCTCTGGGTCAACAGAGGTCACCTGTGTGTGTTTACTTATATTACCATTAATCCACATTCGAAGGATTTACTCTTTTTATTAAGATTTCAGTCATAATCACTGTTCTTGATATTACGTGATATCTAGTTTCAAGTGATTTCACTTAGCCAGTTTATTGTCAGGGAGCCACGTGATCACAAAGTCATGTATACTGTTAAGCTCTCTAGACTGACAGCCACGTGGTCATGTGGAGATGCTGCTCCAGCTTCAACAAGGACATATGTTTTTGTAATTAGCTTGTGTGTCAACGAAGTGGTCAGTTATACTGAGAAGCTGCTTGTCTGACGACCATGTGATCATGTATGCAGTGGAGCTGGTTGTCTGACAACCAAGTGGTCATGTATATTGTACTTACCTAGTTTTGATTGCTAGGGTTGAGCTTCTGCTCTTTGGACCCGCATCTCAACTGTCAATCAGCTGATTCACATGTTTATGGGCCTTTTGGGCTCCATCATATCTACATTTGGAACTCTGTTTGGAATCTGCCTCCACCACGTCACTTCGAAATGCATTCCATTTGTAAATAATCCACTCAAATAACTTATCTTAATAATCCACGAAAATACCCATCCAAAATAATCCACAAAAATAATACTCCTTATTAATCTACCAAAAGAGCGCTTTGTAATAATCCAACACAATAACTCTAAATAATAATCTAATACAATAACTCTAAATAATATTCTAATACAATAACTCTAAATAATAATTTAACACAATAACTATAAATAATAATCCAACACAATAAATGTTCATAATAATTATTCATAATAACTATCAATAATTATCAACTACAATAAACGTACCTAATAATCCACAACAATAATCTTCCGCCAATAGTCAACCAAAATAGCCATTCACAATAATTACAAAAATAACTCTCCAAATATTAGCCACAATAATAACCGTTCATATTAATTCTCAAAAGTACCCCTTTTTTATATTCCAGCACTATAACCCTCAATAATACCCCCCCCCCCACCCCAAAGTAATCCTTTATAACAAGCCTCCAAAGAAACCTCCACAATAATACAAGAGAATAATCCTCCATAATAATCCATCACAATAACCTTTCATAAGAATTCACTACAATACCTCTCCAAAGTAACCTTCAACAGTTACCGTTCATAATAAGCCTCAAGAATAACCCTCAGTAATAATCTACCAACATTTTTTCTCATAATAATTCACCCCAATAAAATCTATAATTATGATATATAATAATACTCTTAATAATCATCCACAATAACTCACCATCATAACCGTTCAGAAAAACTCGCCATAATAATTTCTTACAATAACCTCCTTCATGATATTCCACAATAACTCTCCATATTAATTCACCAAAATAACCATCAACAATAATCCACCAAAATAACAAACAACAAAAATCCACCACAATAATTTGTCTTAATAATTCCCCAAATTAACCGTTCCTAATTAGCCACTATAATAGTCCACAATTATATTAAGCCACAATAACCCTCCTCATTAATCAACAACAATAACTCATCGTAATAATTCACCACAACAACCTGTTATAATAACCAATAACAATAACTATCCATAATAATCCACCAAAATAAATCTCCAAAATAATCTACCAAAATAACTCTAGGAATTAATCCACCAAAATAACCCTTCAAAATAATCTTCTGAAATAATCTTTTTAGTAATTACCACTAACACTATTAATAATAATTCACCACTAACACTATTAATAATAATTCACCACTAACACTATTAATAATAATTCACCACTTTAACTTTCAAAATTATTTACTACAATAACCCTCCCTTAAAGTTCACCACAATAACCTTCATTGTAGTAAAATCACAATTGTGTAATATATAAATGGAAATAATTTGGTTAATGTAGTGACTTGTGGAGTTGAAGTCACTCCATTGTCATAAAATGATATTCATTGATATATCTTATCATTGTGATTTCATTTTGATCTGAGACTATTGTAAGAGTGTGAACGTCATTACGGAAGACCAGAGTGTGGTTTGGTTGGCTGTAAAATCCTGGTTGGGCTCCAGTTTGGGGATTCCAGAACCTTCCATTAAATTCAGAAGAGTTCTGGCTTGGTCGACTTATCATTCGTAATAATCTTTCTCAACATCAGTATGTGTTATTACAACCTTTTTCTTTGGTATTGAAAAGGAAAAAATACTTTTTCAATATAAAATATTACGAGAATTTTTTTTAATATGGAACCATGTTGCAGTTCCTCGTTTTTACTTATTATTTGATTTCCTGTGTTTCGAATTTTTATTAATAGGTTCAAAAATGAAAAAGGAAGAATATCTCACCATAGGGCCCGTGCTGATGACCGTCCGGCCACCAGCGGCAGACCCCACTCTGAGGCCGTGACTCTTCCTAATTAGTCAAGACTCACCAAGTATTATATAGACCTTCACCGCAAGTTACCCCGAGAGACCATGTATACGCTTTAATTTCCAGTGACACCAAGAACATTCATATGAAGGAGGTGATAACTTTACAGCAGTGAAAACTGCACTCATGGTACTTAACAGATAAATCTTAATACAACACTTCTTTTTTGGTAAGAATGAAAGCGATCACTCATGACACTACTGTTATGACCTCTGGGTCATCACAGGTCACCCATCCCACCAGCAAGCAACACACGGACAAAGGAGGAACTCTATGAGAGACGAGATGGGCCTCACGATGGTTATGAGAGAGATTATATTAAAAAGCGATAAAGATCGATGACGAGCGTTTGTCCTCGGGGACTTCAACTTGAAAGCAATATAATGGGAGGCGTACGAATCAAGTACGGAGAACATTTCGATAATCAGATTAGTAAGTCTCATTCTGGAGACATTCATATATCAACATGTCAAGCAGGCCACGAGAATGAAAGAAGGGGTTTTTCCGTCAATACTGGATTTAATATTCATCATTAAAGAAGAAGAAAACATATTTGATATCTAGTACCGCACTCCCTTGGGAAATAGTGATCGTGTCCATTTGTAAATTAAATATGCTTTGCGATATATTCTATATTAGAATTGGGACATTGAAACAGTTATTAAACTCGATTTCATGAGAGAACACTGTGGGGAACTTAGAAAATTCTTTAATGAGTTTAAATGGACAGACGTTTTGCTAGGCAAGGAAGTAATTGAAATGTATTCCAAATTTTGCGAAATATACGATGAAGGAACGCACTCATTCATACCAAAACAGAGATACAGGAACAGATAAAAGGATTAGTTTAACAGAAATTGTGATAGGGCCCGAGAGCACAAGGTAAGAAAATTGGGTCAATATCGGAACAGGTTTCTATACCTGCAAACATACTAGCAATACAAGCAAGGGAGAAACAATTACACAGCGGTGAGGAGGTAGATAAAACTTTGGGAAAGATATAGCGGACAATTATAAAACAGATCCAGGCATTTTTTTAAATTAATTAAAAGCAAGCTGCATGTAAAGGATAAAACCCAGAGATTTAGAACGGGGAACAGGACAATTGAAAATGGAAACAGAAATGTGTGAAATGCTAAATGAACAGTTCCAAAGTGTTTTTGTACAAAATGAGGATTTCAGAAAGCTGGACGGATTCCAGATTACCAATTCCAGAGCACACAATTGTGGTATCTCAAGACAAAGTAAACAAATTACTCATAGATAACCTCTCCATAGTTATCTTCAACAGTGACCGTTCATAATAAGCCTCAAGATTAATCCTCTATAATAATCCACCAAAATTTTTTCTCATAATAATTCACCCCAATAAAATCCATAATTATGCAAAGTAATAATCATCCTAATAATCATCCACAATAACTCACCATAACAATTTCTTACAATAACCTCCTTCATGATATTCTGCAATAACCCTCCATATTAATTCATCAAAATAACCATCAACAATAAGCCACCACAATAACTCTTCATTATAAATCCCCACATTAACCCCTCCTAATAAGCCACTACAATAATCCTCAATTATGTTAAACCACAATAACCCACCTCAGTAACCTACCACAATAACTCTAGGAATTAATCCACCACAATAACCCTTCAAAATAATCTACTGAATTAATCTTCTTAATAATTACTACTAAGACTATTAATAAAAATTCACCACTTTAACCTTCAAACTTATTTACTACAATAACCTTCCCTTAAAATTCCTCACATTAATCCTCATCGCAATAAAATCACGATATTTTTATATATAAAAAAATACTTTTTCTATATGAAATATTACGAGAATTTTTTTTATATGGAACAATGTTGCAGCTTCTTGTGTTTAATTATTAATTGATTACCTGTGTTTGGAATGTATATTAATAGGTTGAAAAAAGAAAAAGGAAGAATGTCTCATGAGAAGGGCTCGTGCTGATGACCGTCAGGCCAACGGCGGCAGACCCCACTCTGAGGCCGTGACTTTTGCTAATTAGTCAAGACTCACCAAGTATTATATAGATCTTTACCTCAAGTGACCCCGAGAGACTATGAATACGCTTTAATTTCCAGTGACACCAAGAACATTCGTCTGAAAGAAGTGATAACCATACAGGAGTGAAAACTGCCTTCATGGTACTTAACAGAGAAATCTTAATACAACACTCCTATTATGGTAAGAATGAAAGCGATCACTCCTGATACGACTGTTAGGACCTCTGGGTCATCAGAGGTCACCCGTGTGTGTGTTTACTAATATTACCATTAATCCACATTCGAAGGATTTACTCTTTTTATTAAGATTTCAGTCATAATCACTGTTCTTGATATTACGTGATATCTAGTTTCACGTGATATCACTTAGCCAGTTTATTGTCAGGGAGCCACCTGATCACAAAGTCATGTATACTGTTAGGCTGTCTAAACTGATAGCCACGTGGTCATGTGGAGATGCTGCTCCAGCTTCAACAAGGTCATATGTTTTTGTAATTAGCTTGTGTGTCAACGAAGTGGTCAGTTATACTGAGAAGCTGCTTGTCTGACGACCAAGTGATCATGTTTGCTGTGGAGCGGGTTGTCTGACAACCAAGTGGTCATGTATATTGTACTTACCTAGTTTTGATTGCTGGGGTTGAGCATCTGCTCTTTGGACCCGCATCTCAACTGTCAATCAGCTGATTCACATGTTTGTGGGCCTATTGGGCTCCATCATATATACATTTGGAACTTTGTTTGGAATCTGCCTCCACCACGTCACTTCCAAATGCATTCCATTTGTAAATAATCCACTCAAATAACTTATCTTAATAATCCACGAAAATAGCCCTCCAAAATAATCCACAAAAATAATTCTCCATATTAATCTACTAAAATAACGCTTTGTAATAATCCAACACAATAACTCCAAATAATAATCCAATACAATAACTCTAAATAATAATCTAATTCAATGACCCTAAATAATATTCTAATACAATAACTCTAAATAATAATTCAACACAATAACTATAAATAATAATCCAACACAATAAATGTTCATAATAATTATTCATAATAACCATCAATAATTATCTACTACAATAAACGTACCTAATAATCCACAATAATTATCTTTCGCCAATAGTCAACCAAAATAGCCCTTCACAATAATTACAAAAATAACTCTCCATATATTAGCCACAATTATAACCGTTCATATTAATTCTCAACAGTACCCCCTTTTTTATATTCCAGCACTATAACCCTCAATAATACCCCCCCAAAGTAATCCTTTATAACAAGCCTCAAAAGAAACCTCCACAATAATACAAGAGAATAATCCTCCATAATAATCCATCACAATAACCTTTCAATGGAATCCACTACAATAACTCTCTAAAGTAACCTTCAACAGTTACCGTTCATAATAAGCCTCAAGAATAACCCTCTATAATAATCCACCAACCTTTTTTCTCATAATAATTCACCCCAATAAAATCCATAATTATGATATATATTAATCCTCTTAATAATCATCCACAATAACTCACCATAATAACCATTCACAAAAACTCGCCATTATAATTTCTTACAATAACCTCCTTCATGATATTCCACAATAAATCTCCATATTAATTCACCAAAAGAACCATCAACAGTTCCTCTCAGACAACGCTAGAGGCAGGACGTACAGGACCTTGTGTGCTGATATTTATCCTACCTCAAGTAATACTATCAAGAAGTGTTACTCCAAGACCCTAAGCAAGACCTACACATAAGGAAGTAACAATACAAACAAAAAGGAAAGTGGAACACACAATACTGGTGAGCAGGGAGGGATATTTCTCAAGCAAAACCTCCCCTAGTGTGCCTCTCACGACGCCATAGCAAGCACAACCCACCTACCACAGCAGCACTTGCTTTCATCGATAATTTTCCTAGTCCAGGGTCCTACCAGACAACTATTGCACTAGGTCAACGTCTCCAAGTAAGGCAGTTATTGCCAACAAGAACATTACTTCATCCAGGGAGGAGGAAAGGCCAGCTTTCACCCAGCCATTTTGAACTTCAAACGTCCAGTGACGCTGCAGCCTACCCGCCCAGATTTTAGTTGGTGCTCCCTAGCTACTGTTAACACCGCCGAGTGTCAACTCCAGCGCCTTTTGAAGTGAAGTGTACTGCTCACTGGATGGAGTATTTCCTACAATGCAACATTCATCTGTACTCTTCGTTTCTGTAATCGTCGCCCACGTCCTCACATGACGTCACGGCAGCCCATGACGTCACGCCAGTCCATGACGTCAGCCCAGGTTCAGGAAACCGACGCCAGGATCGCCTCCGGATGTAAACAACGCCGCTACTCACCTCTCCCCACACGACTCCACGTGGATTGTTTTCCACGATAGCCAAAGTTGTTCTGAAGATACCACAGCCCGAAGCTAAGTAAACTATAGCTGGTACACACTGTGCTATACAATAATTGCGATTTAATAAGGAAATAACCCTGTACATCAAATATTCTTTCCTCCAGTGACTTAAGGGGAATTAGCTGCCCATTCCTCACTCAATTCCTTTTTGTGGTGTTTGGAGCTACAAGTTCCATTGTTCATTAGTAATGTTATGTTAAGTGATTCCAAGTACATTCTGGTGCAGTGTATTAAGTATAAATAATATATATTTTTTTTTTCAGCAGTTGAAGTGCATTATAGACAAATTTTATGTTTTTCCCAGACCTTAATCTGAAGTTTCCTTTAGCATTTTATATTAAATGTTACAGTATGTGTTTATAGTACTGTACTCTATAACTTTATTATAAGCTAATTACAGCAGTTGCTATAACATTGCAGAATATTCTTGTATTCTTTCCACAGTGATTATTATTATTATTACTATTATTTACACATTTACAGAAAGTTAATTTGTTTTAAATTCTTGATGCCTTATTGCTACATGTTCTGCATTACATGTTAATTCTTTTGTGTAAATTTTCTACATTTTATCCATTATTAAGTATCATATTGTACTACATGTTGAGTGTTGTATACTTGTGTAATTATGTTCATGAAATTTACATCTCTCAGTTTCAGGAAAAAAATTTACTATGCTTTACCTGATCCAATTAATTTACATAACTCCAGTTTCAAGTCATGTGCATACCAGATTGCATATTTAATTTATAATTTTGCTGATTCATATGTTTTGTGTGTGTGAGGGGTGTTGTATACTTGTGTGTTGTATACTTGTTTAATTATTTTCATGAAATTTACATTTCTCAAAATTTACTATGCTTTACCTGATCCAATTAATTTACATAACTCCAGTTTCAAGTCATGTGCATACCAAATTTTAATTTACAATTTTGCTGATTTATATATTTTATATTTTGTGTGTGTTTGATATTTCTCAGTTTTATGATAAAATTTACTATGCTTTACCTGATCCAATTAATTTACATAACTCCAGTTTCAAGTCATGTGCATACCAGATTGCATATTTAATTTATAATTTTGCTGATTCATATATTTAGTGTGTGTGTGTGTGTGTGTGTGTGAGGGGTGGAGGCCAGCACAACCACAGGCCTCCCCACCACCGATGGAGACTCAGTCACCAGAAGAACTGGCTACTTCCCACGGCAATATTAACATGGACTCAGAAAGCAGCCAGTCAGTCGAGGAGGGTGAGTATCAAGACGTTCTAACAAGGCAACAGAAGAAACGGTTAAGACAGGATGCAAGGCATAGGGTTGACAGTAATGGTACACTTAACGGGAACGACAAGAGAATGAAGAACGACGCCGAGACTGATGTCGACAAACGGACGGAACGATGTCAGGAAGGTGAGGGTCAGCGGAGGAGGCTTCTTTTCCCTGCCTCATGCACGCTGGCCTATCATCAGAAGCTGCTGTGGACAGTCACACTTGGAAGAGAACACCGCAAGTTCGAGCCCCTGCTGAAGGAAGGTGTAAACAGACCTTACTTAACGGTAGGTTCTATGGAGGCAGTGGAGTATCTTACCCAGCAAGGATATGATGGAATTGTTATGGAAATACCGGAGGGGAACGAGAAGCTGACGAAGGTAATTATCTATAAATACCCTCAGATTCTGGACCCCGAATTCATCCTCGACGACCAACGATTTGTGTGGGCCAAGCGTCACCTTATTAAAGGTGAAGCTAGGAGTCAGGTGGTGGCTTTAGTGAGAGGTGAAGTTCCCGAGAAAGTGTTCATCACCGGGGCTGGCTACAGGCATGTAGCAAAGTATGTGGAAGAGCCCATAATATGCCTGAAATGCTGCAGATGGGGGCATAAATCCTGGAGCTGTTAAAATGATCCACGATGTCGTTTCTGCGGAAAGTCTCACCTCTCTAATGTGTGTAGAAACAGACTTTATCTGGGTGAGAGAATAGTTCCCAGATGCTGCAACTGTGGAGGCGTTCACAATGCCAGCTCGGCTGTGTGTAGCAAGAGGCCGAGTATGGGTGTTATCCGGCCGGTGAATGTTACAGAGCAAGCAAGAGCTCTTACCCAGACACCGGGAGCACAGCAAAACAGTCTGCCCCAAACAGCAAAAGTGAACCGGACGAATGCGTGGGTAAAGGAGTCTCCTTTACTTCGTCAGGCTCAAGCAACAACCAGCCACGCCACAACTCAGGACTCCGGCAGTGACAATGTAACGGTGAGTGAAGTGGCTACTGTGGCTCAGAAAGAGGGTCATAATAATATGGCCAAGGAGGTGTGGGCTGAACTAAGAAAAGTTGGCGAGTTCCTCCAAAATCTTGGGCAGAGAATCGAGTCCATCGAGGTAAAATTAAACGTTCAGGAGGTCAAGGAAATTCACAAAACTGTGAAAGAAAATCAGGATATAGTGGTTGAGGGCAATAATGAAATATTGAGTGCTGAAATGAAGTAAAGTGAAGTGTGTGTGAATGATGGTAGTCGTAGTGAAAGGAAGAACCCTATAATTACATATAAAATGAAGGAATCATTTGGGCCAATAATGGACGTCTCAAGGCTGAAAAAATCTCTTGAGAATCGCAATGTCGCTTTTACTGGTGAACTTGGGAGGAGGTGGGAGATGTTATGCCAGGTATGGCTATCATTTAGTGAATTTATAGAGGATGACTTAGGCAGTGAATTGATTAATAATGGATCACCCTAGACTGAAAGTTTTGTCATGGAATGTTAATGGTTTAAGAAACAGGGTTACAGATGTTCATTGTTATGTGATGGGAAATGATATTGATGTTGTAGCTCTCCAGGAGACAGGGGATAGAAATGAAGGCTTATTGAAATTAAATGGTTATAAAGGGTTTCACCTCTTCGCCGCAAATAATATCAGAGGCACGTCAATTTATGTAAAGAACTCCATACCAGCAGAGTTAGTAGAACCGCCATCAAAAACGCAAGGTATAGAGAGTGGCTGTGTTAAATTATCATTAAGGGAAGGGGAATTTATTGTAGTTAATTTGTATGTATCCAGGAACTGCTTCGACGCCAACTATCTACCTGACTGCATTTATACTGATCCTTCACTGGTCATTGGGGACCTTAATGCTCGGCACACAAGCCTTGGGACAGTGGGTAGCATTAGTACTAATGGGGTCAAGTGGTTACAGTTTCTACAAGATCATCCAGATACCTGTCTATTGGGAAACAATGAACCAACTCACATCAGGGAAGGACGGCTTGACTATGCCTGCATTTTAAACTCTCAGGGGATCATGGGGGAGGCTCGGGTTGTTCGGGAACTACTTCGTGACCACTTTGCCTTGAACGTTGAAGTACCACTGGGGAAAAAACAAGTCCACTTTCAAAGGAAAAGGCTAAATATTAATAAAGATATGAAAAATTATTTTATTCAAAATATGGGAGATTGGTATCAACAATACACGCCGCTCTGCGTTGATAGTTTTTACGAGGATATGGTCGAGAACATAGAGAAATTAGTACAGAGGGAAAATAACGGGGGCAGGGGAAGCAAGACGCATGGACCTAAGAAATTTAAATATTCCAATGATCAGCAAGTCAAGGGGTGGGAGAGAATGCTACGGAGTGCACATAAAGAATGGATAAAAAATGGAATGAGGGATGAAGAGAAAAATACAATGTTGGAAGTGGCTAGGGAATGCAGTCAGGTGAGGAAGGAGGCGCGGGACAGATACTGGCAAGACTTTGCTCAGTCCATTGATAATACTAAGAACCTTAAAGACATATGGAGAGCAGTAAATAAAGTCAGGGGTTGTAAGACCAAATTCATTGCTCACTCAGATCCAGGGAAGGTTGCTAATGAGTTAGTAGATAAATGGGCTAGTGCTGCGGGTATGGAGTCCTTACCTGCAGACACGAGAATCACCATTGAGTCATGGGAAAATATTAGAAATGGAGTAACTTTATGTGCCTTAAATACAAGATCTATAGCGTGCACTGAGATAACTCACGATGAGCTACTGGATGCTATAAAAAGTGGCAGCTCTACTGCTCCTGGGAAAGATGGAGTAACGTATGACATTCTTAATTATTTAGCCGGTATGAAACCTAGTCCCTTACTTGATTTGTTTAATATGAGTTATAGAGAGGGAAAGTTACCAAGAAAATGGAAAGAGGCAGTCATCATTCCTATCCCTAAGTCAAACGGTGGCTACAGACCTGTCTCCTTAATATCCTGCTTTTGTAAAATGATGGAAAGGATTTTGTTAAATAGGCTACTCTACCTTGTAGGTGATAACATGTCCAGTAATCTCTTTGGTTTTATCAAAGGCAAAAGTACTGTGGATTGTCTCTTAAAGTGTTTGTCTAATATGGATGACAATTGTAGAGTTTTTGTTGATCTACAAGGAGCATTTGATAAAGCCAATGGGGAAGTAATCTTATACGAATTAGCCAATCTGGGAATAACAGGGAGATTGTTACACTGGATAAGGGATTATCTACAAGGCAGAAAAGGTCAGGTGTATTATCAGGGATGCATGTCTGAGGAACGGAGGTTTCAGTTAGGTACCCCACAAGGGGGAGTATTAAGTCCCACCTTATTCAATGTATTAATGAACAGATTAGCATCAGAAATGTATCCTCCGGGGTCACGACGATCATATATGCTGATGACATTCTTATACAAGGCACTTCCGGGAACAAAATTCAAACTGCTCTTAACATACTTGGTACAACCTGTCACAAGTTAGGCTTAGTTATAAATGCAGATAAAACCAAATATGAGTATAGGAAACGAAGAAATATAACACTTACTCTAAATGGTGTGGAACTGAGCCGTGTTCAGAAGTACAAGTATCTGGGCATGTATGTTGGATACACATGTGAGAGTAAAAATGCTGAAATAAATCATATCAGCACCTTATGTAAAGCCCGTCTGCATCCTCTAAAAGCACTGGCTTTTTCTGGTAAAGGTGTTGGGGTACCTATCTTACGGATGTTATACATAAGCACTGTTCGGTCCCTGATAGACTACGCAGCACCCGTTTTGTCTTACACAGGCCAAGGCAGAATTCAAAAAATAGAGCTGATACAGAACGAGGCTATGAGGATTATTCTTGGATGTCAAAGAAATGCAATGATTGAAATAATGAGAATGGAATTAAATTTACAGAGTGTGTGTGATAGAGTCCGTGACATTAACACTAGAGTAGCTATTCGTTTCATGCGGAGAAAAGGAGGGGATAAGCTGTTTGAGAGCGTTCAGACCTGCTTGAGTGACGTACACACTTCCAGGAAACTGAGGGAGACACGCTACACGAGGGGATTAGCTCATGACCTCAGGGAATACGATGTACTTGACTGCTGTAAACCCTCTCGACAGGGTAATATGTCTGCTCCCTGGAAAGTAAAGAAAATAGACGTCGAAATTGTACCCCTCAATGTGAAAAAGATTCATCATGAACCGGGACAATTACGGTGTATGTATGGAAGCATGATATCCCGGTTACCAAGAGGCAACAGTTTACATGTATATTGCGACGGGTCGGTGGCGGAGGATGGCAGGGCAGGGTGTGGTGTCCTAATAAGGGAATATACGGAGTTTGGGACTGTGGACAGGAAAATTGAACTCCGGCTTAGTAATTATATATCATCCACACAAGATGAACTGCAGGCCATTCTGGCGTGTTTGGAGGAAGTACGTCATGACGACAAAAATGTTTTTGTATTTGTCGATAGCCGAGGAGCACTGGAGTCCTTAAACAGTCGAAACCCAGTCTTCATGTCTATAGTTGAGGATTGTAAGAGAAGAATAGCTGAGATACAGCTGAAAGGTCATAGAGTGAAATTCATGTGGATTCCATCTCATGTTGGAATAGTGCTCAACGAGGTGGCGGATGACTTGGCCAAACGTGCCACATCAAAACCACAAATTGACATTGAATGTGAATTCACAATGAGACAAATAAGAAGCAAAATCAGAAATATTCAGGCACAGGCAGGAGTGGAGAGGAGAGGGATAATGTATGAGAGAAGTCTAACCATGCAACACTACATGTATGTGAGTCAAAACACCCTTTTCACTTATGGTAAAAGGAGAAATGCTTGGAGTGACTCTGTGTACATGCGGCTCAGGCTTGGGTACAAATATTACTGGGAATATGGGATAGGCGTTCATGATAATGACACGAAGTGTAAACTATGTGGTATGTTAAGGTCTCACACCCTTGCCCATTATGTTCTTGATTGTCCGTTGATTAATGTATATAGAAACACTGAGATAAGGACTGTTCCTGAGCAAATAGCCTGGATGTGTCACAAAGGAAAGGTTGATGATATTCTTGAGAGATATAAGAATTTTGCACCATGACTAATATTTTGTTGAATTATCCGAATAACTAGGTCATAAAAGTATTTGTGTACGTCTGATACCATACCACTTGTGAAGGAGGAAATGTACATGTTTATCTCTCAGAATGTTTGGTAACAGGTTTATTGTTTGTGATGTGTGTCTATGTATGTACTAACACGTTGTACTGAACGGGGTGAGAATAGCTTGAGCTACCTCATCCCTTTGTGTGTATTTTACCTCAATAAACTTATTTCAATTTCAATTTCAATATCAATTTCAACAGTAATCCACCAAAATAACAATCAACAATAATCCACCACAATAATTTTTCTTAAAAATTCCCCACATTAACCGTTACTAATTAGCCACTATAATAGTCCACAATTATATTAAACCACAATAACCCTCCTCATTAATTTACAACAATAACTCATCGTAATAATTCACCACAACAACCTGTTATAATAACCAATAACAATAACGTTCCATAATAATCCTCCAAAATAAATCTCCAAAATAATCTACCAAAATAACTCTAGGAATTAATCCACCACAATAACCCTTCAAAATAATCTTTTTAATAATTACCACTAACACTATTAATAATAATTCACCACTTTAACTTCCAAATTATTTACTACAACAACCCTCCCTTAAAGTTCAGCACAATAACCTTCATTGTAGTAAAATCACAATTGCGTAATATATCAACGGAAATAATTTGATTAATGTAGTAACTTGTGGAGTTGAAGTCACTCCATTGTCTCAAAATGATATTCATTGATATATCACGTCATTTTGATTTCATTGTGATCTGAGTCTATTGTAAGAGTGTGAACGTCATTACGGAAGGCCAGAGTGTGGTCGGGTTGGCTGTAAATCCCTGCTTGGGCTCCGGTTTGGGGATTCCAGAACCTTCCATTATATTCAGCAGAGTTCTGGCTTGGTCGACTTATCATTCGTAATAATCTTTCTCAACATCAGTATGTGTTATTACAACCTTTTTCTTTGGTATTGAAAAGGAAAAAATACTTTTTCAATATAAAATATTACGAGAATTTTTTTTAATATGGAACCATGTTGCAGTTCCTCGTGTTTACTTATTAATTGATTTCCTGTGTTTCGAGTTTTTATTAATAGGTTGAAAAATGAAAAAGGAAGAATATCTCAACATAGGGCTCGTGCTGATATCCGTCTGGCCACCAGCGGCAGACCCCACTCTGAGGCCGTGACTCTTCCTAATTAGTCAAGACTCACCAAGTATTATATAGACCTTCACCTCAAGTTACACCGAGCGACCATGTATACGCTTTAATTTCCAGTGACACCAAGAACATTCATATGAAGGAAGTGATAACTTTACAGGAGTGAAAACTGCACTAATGGTACTTAACAGATAAATCTTAATACAACACTTCTGTTTTGGCAAGAATGAAAGCGATCACTCATGACACGACTGTTATGACCTCTGGGTCATCACAGGTCACCCATCCCACCAGCAAGCTACACAGGGACAAAGAAGGAACTCTATGAGAAACGAGAGGGGGCCTCATGATGGTTATGAGAGAGATTATATTAAAAACAGATAAAGATCGATGACGAGCGTTTGTCCTCGGGGACTTCAACTTGAAAGCAATAGAATGGGAGGCGTACGAAGCAAGTACGGAGAACATTTCGATAATCAGATTTGTAAGTCTCATTCTGGAGACATTCATGTGTTACGGCCCTCTCGGGACGCAACGGGGTTCTCACTCTGATGTTGTTAGAGGAAGATATATGTATCCGTTCCCAAGCCAGTAGTGGCTATCAAGGGATGAGATCCGTGACGCAAGTAACTTAAAGGGAGTAGGGAAAGAAAGCTAAGAACTTAATATAATATAATGTTCACCATCACCGTTTAAATATATAGAATAAAAGAGTACACAAGGGGGAGGGGTATTAACACTTCACAAGGGGATCGTGCACAATCTAGTCTTCTGCTGAAGACTCTTGATCAAGAAGCTAGGTGCTGAGTCCGCGGTGCTTTCTTCGTGGCCTCAAGACGTGTCCTCTGAGAACGCCGAGCCTACCCTGGCCACAGGTCAGCCACAACACAGGTCCACTGGGGGCACCGTCGTGGAGGCCGTCAACCACACGTCCAGCAGGTCTGCTGGCAGGTACTGAGCCACCAAGGCTGGTACGGCCACTCCACGAACGATAAAAGGGGTATGCCCTAGACAGGAGTCTCGTGTGATATCACCAATCACCCTCCTGTCCTCAATACCCCAGTGGATTATCGTCTCCAACCGTCGGTCCCGGGAAAATCCTTTCACTGTCACTCCACTGGCAGGCTTAACACACCACAGTGTTCTTCCGGGGGGGGGGGGGGGGCGACGTCACAACAGCTGCAGCAAACTTCACAGTATGGAGACTGGCTGCCTCGGGTAGACTGACTCCACTTCCATCACAGTGGTCCCAGGTCGGCTCTGTAAGCAGACACGTCATCAATAACAGGGACACTAAAACACCACACTTACAGGCTCAGACACAAACGCCCGACATATCCACTCCATAGATGGCGTTGTAGTCTGAGCACCACCTCACCAGAGGTCAGCGGCGGCGGTGTTGAGCGCTGAACGGGGCTGGAAACTGGCCCTCGTAGCTAGTACACGTCGTCGGTTTGGAGGGGGTTTCGGGAGCTGACCCACAGATGGCGCGGCCGTCACTGTTTAGAGATTGGACGCTGGATCAGTGTCCGTAACACCTCCCCACCAAAAGAATTTGGTTTGGGTTCCTATAAAAAGAGAAGACAAACCAAATTAGTACGTGGATTTAGATGCGAGATAATGCATCAGCTACCACGTTGTCCACCCCTTTGATGTGTTCAATCTGGAGGGGATATTGCTGCAAATGTAGACTCCATCTGGTGAGCCTGAGGTTCTTTTGCTTAAATTGAGCCAGGAACTTCAGAGGGTTATGGTCGGTCCGTACTAATATAGGATGGCCATTGCTTGTTAAATATACCTCGAAGTGCTGGACGGAATTAATTAAGGCCAACGTTTCCTTTTCTATGACCGAGTAATTCAGCTGGCTGGGGGTGAACTTCTTAGAATGATAGGCCACCGGATGTTCCACCCCCTTCTCGTCCGTCTGGGATAAAACGGAGCCCAGGCCATAGTCAGAGGCGTCGACCGTCAGGATGAATCTATCCTCAAAGCTCGGGGACCTGAGGATTGGAGCAGAGATCAGAATTGCTTTGAGACTCTCTAATGCCTTCTGGCAATTCTCATTCCATATTAACTTTACCCCTTTCTTCAGCAGATTGGTCAAGGGGGCGGCGATGGAGGAAAAATTAGGGACAAACTTACGATAAAACCCAGCCATACCAAGGAAACGCAAGATGTCCTTCCTGGTAGCTGGCGTAGGATACTGGACTATTGCCTCGATCTTGCTGGCCTTCGGCGCAATCCATCCTCCTCCAACCTTATGACCTAGGAAGATGACAGAGGTTCTGGCAAACTCAGATTTATGCAAGTTGACCACCAATCCTGACTGGAGCATGGCCTTGAAGAAATCCTCTATGTGACGCAGATGATCCTGCCAATCTACATCATATATTAATACATCATCGATGTAGACTAAGGTGTTTTCCACGTCACGCAACACCGTACCCATCAGTCTCTGGAAAGTGGAGGCTGCGTTTTTCATCCCGAATGGCATCACCTGACATTCAAACAGCCCGTCGGGAGTCACAAATGCTGATATGGGTTTGGCTTTTTCCGTGAGGGGAACTTGCCAATAGCCTTTGAACAGGTCAAATTTTGTCAGGTACCGGGCTCTACCTATGGCATCCAGACATTCCTCTACTCTGGGGAGAGGGTAGGTATCTGCTACAGTGACCTTATTCACCTGGCGATAATCAATACAAAGACGGTATTTCTTACCAGGTTTGGGCACTAGTAGTATCGGGGATGACCATGGGCTCGAGCTCGGGGCTATCAGATGGTGTTTCAGCATATAATCTACCTCCTCTTTCACCACCCGTTTCTTCAGTGGGTTGAGACGGTACGGGTGTTGCTTTATAGGTCGGACGCCTTCCTCCAGCTCGACATCATGCCTCATGACAGATGTTAACCCTGGAACATCGTCGAAGATAGGCTTGTATTGCCGGATCATCCGCAGCAATGATGATTGATGTCCTTCGGCTACGTGTGTCAACTTTGCCTGCAAGTTTAACAGAATGTCTGAGTTAGTCAACACCTCCTCTTCCTCCTCAATGTCGTCATTAGTGGTCACTAAGGTTACGGGGAGTGTATCCCGCCCCTCGTATCTCTTGATCATATTAACATGAACCAGAGTCTCTTTCTTACGACGGTCTGGAGTACTCAGAAGGTAATTGAGGTTAGTAACCTTCTTTACAACCGGGTAGGGACCTACGAATCTGGCGCTCAAACTCCCAGTTATTGTAGGAGTACACACCAAAACCAGATCTCCTACTTGGAACTCCCTTTGCTTGGTCCTCCTATCATACCTGCTCTTGATCGTTCTTTGTGTACTTTCTAAGGTCCTAGTAGCCATCTCCCAGGCTGAGAACAGCCGTCCTTTATTTGTAGACAACCAGTCCACAATATCCTCGTTGGTTTCTGCGTCCAGCCAATGGTCTCGTGCCACCTCTAAGGGACCTCTTACTGAGTGACCAAAGATCATCTCGAATGGGGAGATTCCTATGGATTCATTGGGTACTGATCTTACCGCAAATAGGAGGTAGGGCAGTTCTTCAACCCACTTACTCTGCCTGTCGTAGCAAAACTTCCGAAGCATGCCCTTCAACGTCTGGTGAAAACGTTCCAAAGCTCCTTGAGACTCGGGATGGTAGGCACTAGAGGTAACCTGTCGAATTCCCAGGTCGGCGATCTGTTGGCGAAACAAATAGGACATGAAATTAGACCCCTGGTCCGTCTGAATGGTCTTGGGAAGACCGTATCGCGAGATGAACCAGAGCAGTTGTTTCACCAAAACCTTAGCTGTGATGGTTTTAAGGGGGATCGCTTCTGGGTACCTGCTAACCCGATCTAGTATTGTTAGCAAATACTTCACCCCTGAGGTAGCAGGTGGAAGAGGGCCTACTATATCCAAGATGAGGTGTTCGAAGGGCTCACCTATTGATGGAATGGGGTATAAAGGGGCTTTGGGGACAGGCTGGTTTGCTTTTCCGGCCACTTGGCAGGCATGGCAGGTCTTGCAGAAATGACGTACGTCCTCCTTCATATGCGGCCAGTAGAAACCTTTGGCTAGGCGGTGGAAAGTCTTAGAGATCCCACCATGTCCAGCAAATCTATTAGCATGGGCTGTTTCTAACAGCTTAGATCTGAACACGGCTGGGACGACTATCTGATCACCTACCGCCCTTGACTGGGGGTATTTCGGAGGATGCCGGCGACACAGTACACCACTTGACCACACATATAGATCCCCTCCTTTCGTAGGAGAGTCTACGGTGTCGGCCAACTTCCGTACCTGAGGGTCCTTCTTCTGTTCCTCTATCAGCTGGGCTCGAGTCCAGCGTTCGGGAACCGGCATCTGGACTGGTGGGACTGGTGTATGGCTACTTGTAACCTGCGGGATAGGAGGAGAGTCAAACAAAGTGTTTAGATCTAGTGGTGCATGGAGGTGCGCCTGAGACCTGGTTTGCACTGCTGCGATGGGACTGGTCTCTTCACGTCCTGGAATATCCACTACCAGGGGACAGTTGGGTAACAATCCTAGGGCTAAGTCATTGGCTAATATTACGTCAATTCCCTCTATGGGAAGACTATCCACCACGGCCAACCGACACTCACCTTTGAAGTGCTGAGAGTCTAGATGTACTTGTACCAATGGGGCAACGTACAAGGTTGAAGGGAATCCTCCCAGGATTACCTTCTGCATCTCATCCGCCGATATACCTTCGGGTAATGATGTTTCCAGAATTAGAGACTGGGCCGCTCCACTGTCTCTAAGTATTACCACAGGCGTACTTGCAAGGCCACTGGCTACATATCCTTGGGAGGTATATGGGGCGAACAATCCTTTCCTCTTCTCTTGGGTGGATGTCGGTGGTACTATACTGTTCATCAGCATGACTTCCCTACGGGGATTATTACCTGAACTGCTACGACACTTCGCAGCAATATGTCCTCTCTTACCGCAGGTCCAACACAATACATCCCTCTTCGGACTAAACCTCCGAGGACTATCCGAGGTTGACTTGGCGGCACTACGAGGGGCAGTTCTATCTTCCGGTTTATGTTTGGCTGGATACCTTGAATAGGTCTTCGGGACGTACCTAGCAGATGGCCTATGAGTCAGGATATACTCTTCCGCCATGGTGGCTGCCGCACTCAAGGTCTCTACCTGCTGTTCCTCTAGGTACGTCTTCAGGTCTCCAGACAAACAATCCTTGAAGTCCTCGAGCAGAATCAGCTGCTCGAGGTCTTCCTTGGTCTCCACCTTCCGAGAGGCACACCATTCTTGAAAAAGTCGCTCCTTGATGGTGGCGAATTCGGTGAAAGTGTGCTCTGAGGTCTTCAGGTTTCTGAACTTTTGCCTATATGCCTCAGGTACCAATTGGTACGCCATGAGCACCACTTTCTTCACCATATCGTAATCGCCGGAGTCGTCAAGGGATAACGTAGAGTAGGCGATTTGGGCCTTCCCAGTCAAGACTGACTGTATCATGATGGCCCAATTCTCCCTTGGCCACTCCAAAGAGGCAGCGACTTTCTCGAAGGCTGCGAAGAACTTCGAAACTTCTCTCTCGTTGAATTTGGGGACCATTTTGATATTCCTTACCGGATCGAAACCGCTTACTCCAGTTTGTCTCTGTCCAGCGCCTAGTCGTAATACTTCTAGTTCATGTTGTCTCTGTCTTTCTTTTTCTTCTCTTTCTCGTTCTTCTCTCTCTCGTCTCTCTTCTCTTTCTCGTGCTTCTCTCTCTCGTTTCTCTTCTAATTCTAGACGCCTCATCGCCAATTCCTTTTCTTTCATCTCCATTTCTTTATTTTTCATCTCCACTTATTTATCTTTTAATTCTCGTTCTACTTCTAACTTCTTCCACTCTATCTCGCGATTGATCTCTAGGGCACGCATTTTGACTGTTAGGAAGCTGATATTAAGCTCACCTGCATCACTGTCAATGTCACTGCCCTTATCTTCCTTTTCTGTGGAAGCTATTTCCTCACCTTCCCTTGTACTAGGAGTCTCGCCTTCCTGTTTCTCTTCTGCCTTCAGGTGCCGGTGAACCTTGGACAAGATCTCCACACGGGAATCACTGGCACGGATCTTGATCTCCAGGTAGGCGCTCACTAGTACAAGTTCCGGTTTGCTCAGATACTTTAATCTGGCAAGACAGTCCACTCTGTTCAGAAAAGCCTGAACATCGTCCAGATCATCGATGGTAGCTTTGTCTGCCATTGTCACAGATGGAACACTTTGCACTTAACACACTGCTTACACGTTAGCACTTGCCAATATTGCACGTAATCACTCCGGGCACCGCACTACCCAATATTGCACTGAGTCCAAGCGAACACTTCACTCTACAATATTGCACTAAATCACTGAGCACCGCACTAGTCAATATTGCACTTAATCGCTTAATCACAGCGAGCACCGCACTGCACAATATCGCACTTAGTCACTGAGCACCGCACAGGACGTATAACGTCACAATCGTCACACAGGGGGAATTATATACAGGGATTACGCCACTTCACCACCCCTGTCAAACATACTTAACAAGGGGACGGATCCCGCTGGGGATGCCAATTATGTTACGGCCCTCTCGGGACGCAACGGGGTTCTCACTCTGATGTTGTTAGAGGAAGATATATGTATCCAGTTCCCAAGCCAGTAGTGGCTATCAAGGGATGAGATCCGTGACGCAAGTAACTTAAAGGGAGTAGGGAAAGAAAGCTAAGAACTTAATATAATATAATGTTCACCATCACCGTTTAAATATATAGAATAAAAGAGTACACAAGGGGGAGGGGTATTAACACTTCACAAGGGGATCGTGCACAATCTAGTCTTCTGCTGAAGACTCTTGATCAAGAAGCTAGGTGCTGAGTCCGCGGTGCTTTCTTCGTGGCCTCAAGACGTGTCCTCTGAGAACGCCGAGCCTACCCTGGCCACAGGTCAGCCACAACACAGGTCCACTGGGGGCACCGTCGTGGAGGCCGTCAACCACACGTCCAGCAGGTCTGCTGGCAGGTACTGAGCCACCAAGGCTGGTACGGCCACTCCACGAACGATAAAAGGGGTATGCCCTAGACAGGAGTCTCGTGTGATATCACCAATCACCCTCCTGTCCTCAATACCCCAGTGGATTATCGTCTCCAACCGTCGGTCCCGCGAAAATCCTTTCACTGCCACTCCACTGGCAGGCTTAACACACCACAGTGTTCTTCCGGGGGGGGCGACGTCACAACAGCTGCAGCAAACTTCACAGTATGGAGACTGGCTGCCTCGGGTAGACTGACTCCACTTCCATCACAGTGGTCCCAGGTCGGCTCTGTAAGCAGACACGTCATCAATAACAGGGACACTAAAACACCACACTTACAGGCTCAGACACAAACGCCCGACATATCCACTCCATAGATGGCGTTGTAGTCTGAGCACCACCTCACCAGAGGTCAGCGGCGGCGGTGTTGAGCGCTGAACGGGGCTGGAAACTGGCCCTCGTAGCTAGTACACGTCGTCGGTTTGGAGGGGGTTTCGGGAGCTGACCCACAGATGGCGCGGCCGTCACTGTTTAGAGATTGGACGCTGGATCAGGGTCCGTAACATCATGTATCATCACGTCAAGCAGGCCACGAGAATGAAAGAAGGGGTTTTTCCGTCAATACTGGATTTAATATTCATCATTCAAGAAGAAGAAAACATATTTGACATCTAATACCGCCCTCCCTTGGGAAATAGTGATCGTGTCCATTTTAAATTAAATATGCTTTGCGATATATTCTATAATAGAATTGGGACATTGAAACAGTTATTAAACTCGATTTCAAGAGAGAACACTGTGGGGAACTTTGAAAATTCTTTAATGAGTTTAAATGGACAGACTTTTTGCTAGGTAAGGAAGTAAGTGAAATGTATTCCAAATTTTGCGAAATATACGCTGAAGGAACACAACATTCATACCAAAACAGACATGCGGGACCAGAAAAGAGGATTGGTTCAACAAAAATTGTGATAGGGCCAGAGAGGACTAGGTAAGAAAATTGGTTCAATATCAGAACAGGTTCAATGCCTACAAATATACCAGGAATACAAGCATGGAAGAAACAATTACACAACGGTGAGGAGGTAGAAACGAACTTTAAGATAGGTATAGCAGACATATATAAAATAGATCCAAGCATTTCTTAAAATTAATTAAAAGCCAGCTGCATTTAAAGTATAAAATCCAGAGATTGAGAACGGGGAACAGGACAATTGAGAATGGAAAAAGAAATGTGTGAAATGCTAAATGAACAGTTCGAAAGTGTGTTTGTACAAAATGAGGATTTCAGAGAGCTGAACGGATTCCAGATTACCAATTCCAGAGCATACAATTGTGTTATCTGAAGATAAAGTGAAAAAATTACACATACAAAACCTCTCCAAAGTTATCTTCAAAAGTGACCGTTCACAATAAGCCTCAAGATTAACCCTCAATGATAATCCACCAAAATTTTTCCTCATAATAATTCACCCCCATAAAATCTATAATTAAGCCTTATAATAATCCTCTTAATAATCGTCCACAATAAATTCATATAATAATTTCTTACAACAACCTCCATTATGATATTCTGCAATAACCCTGCATATTAATTCATGAAAATAACCATCAACAATAATCCACCAAAAAAACTCTTCATTATAACTCCCCACATTAACCAATCCTAATAAGCCACTACAATAAGCCTCAATTATATTAAACCACAATAACCCTCTTCATTAACCTACCACAATAACTCTAGAAATTAATCCACCACAATAACCCTTCAAAATAATCTTCTGAAATAATCTTCTAAATAATTACCAATAACACTATTAATAATAATTCACCACTTTAACTTCCAAATTATTTACTACAATAACCTTCCCTTAAAATTCCTCACAATAATCCTCATCGCAATAAAATCACAATATCTTTATATATAAAAAAAATACTTTTTCTATATGAAATATTACGAGAATTATTTTTTTAATATGGCCCCATGTTGCAGCTCCTTGTGTTTAATTATTAAATGATTTTCTGTAATTGGAATGTATATTAATGGGTTGAAAAAAGAAAAAGGAAGAATGTCTCATGAGAAGGGCATGTGCTGACGACCGTCAGGCCACCGGCGGCAGACCCCACTCTGAGGCCGTGACCCTTCCTAATTAGTCAAGACTCACCAAGTACTATATAGACCCTTACCTCAAGTGACCCCGAGAGACTATGAATACGCTTTAATTTCCAGTGACACCAAGAACATTCATATGAAGGAAGTGATAACGATACAGGAGTGAAAACTGCCCTCATGGTACTTAACAGAGAAATCTTAATACAACACTCCTGTTATGGCAAGAATGAAAGCGATCACTCCTGATACGACTGTTAGGACCTCTGGGTCATCAGAGGACACCCGTGTGTGTGTTTACTTATATTACCATTAATCCACATTCGAAGGATTTACTCTTTATATTAAGATTTCAGTCATAATCACTGTTCTTGATATTACATGATATCTAGTTTCACGTGATATCACTTAGCCCGTTTATTGTCAGGGAGCCACGTGATCACAAAGTCATGTATACTGTTAAGCTCTCTAAACTGACAGCCACGTGGTCATGTGGAGATGCTGCTCCAGCTTCAACAAGGTCATATGTTTTTGTAATTAGCTTGTGTGTCAACGAAGTTGTCAGTTATACTGAGAAGCTGCTTGTCTGACGACCAAGTGATCATGTATGCTGTGGAGCAGTTGTCTGACAACCAAGTGGTCATGTATATTGTACTTACCTACTTTTGATTGCTGGGGTTGAGCTTCTGCTCTTTGGTCCCGCATCTCAACTGTCAATCAGCTGATTCACATGTTTGTGGGCCTATTGGGCTCCATCATATCTACATTTGGAACTCTGTTTGGAATCTGCCTCCACCACGTCACTTCCAAATGCATTCCATTTGTAAATAATCCAGTCAAATAACTTATCTCAATAATCCACGAAAATAGCCCCCCACAATAATCCACAATAATAATACTCCATATTAATCTATCAAAATATCGCTTTGTAATAATCCAACACAATAACTCCAAATAATAATCCAATACAATGACTCTAAATAATATTCTAATACAATAACTCTAAAAAATAATTCAACACAATTACTATAAATAATAATCCAAGACAATAAATGTTCATAATAATTATTCATAATAACCATCAATAATTATCTACTACAATAAACGTACCTAATAATCCACAACAATAATCTTCCGCCAATAGTCAACCAAAATTGCCCTTCACAATAATTACAAAAATAACTCTCCAAATATTAGCCACAATAATAACCGTTCATATTAATTCTCAAGAGTACCCTCTTTTTTATATTCGAGCACTATAACCCTCAATAATACCCCCCCCAAAGTAATCCTTTATAACAAGCCTCCAAAGAAACCTCCACAATAATACAAGAGAATAATCCTCCATAATAATCCATCACAATAACCTTTCATAAGAATCCACTACAATACTTCTCCAAAGTAACCTTCAACAGTTACCGTTTATAATAAGCCTCAAGAATAACCCTCTATAGTAATCCACCAAAATTTTTTCGCATAATAATTCACCCCAATAAAATCTTTAATTATGATATATAATAATCCTCTTAATAATCATCCACAATAACTCACCATCACAACTGTTCACAAAAAACTCGCCATAATAATTTATTACAATAACCTACTTCATGATATTCCACAATAACTCTCCATATTAATTCACCAAAATAACCATCAACAATAATCCACCAAAATAACAATCAACAATAATCCACCACAATAATTTTTCTTAATAATTCCCCACATTAACCGTTCCTAATTAGCCACTATAATAGTCTACAATTATATTAAACCACAATAACCCTCCTCATTAATCTACAACAATAACTCATCGTAATAATTCACCACAACAACCTGTTATAATAACCAATAACAATAACTTTCCATAATAATCCACCAAAATAAATCTCCAAAATAATCTACCATAATAACTCTAGGAAATAATCCACTACAATAACCCTTCAAAATAATATTCTGAAATAATCTTTTTAGTAATTACCACTAACACTATTAATAATAATTCACCACTAACACTATTAATAATAATTCACCACTAACACTATTAATAATAATTCACCACTTTAAGTTTCAAATTTATTTACTACAAAAACCCTCCCTTAAAATTCACCACAATAACCTTCATTGTAGTAAAATCACAATTCCGGAGAGACTTGTGGAGTTGAAGTTTCTCCATTGTCTTAAAATGATATTCATTGATATATCACGTTTATTGAACGTCATTACGGAAGACTAGAGTGTGGCCGGGTTGGCAGTAAAACCCTGGTTGGGCTCCAGTTTAGGGATTCCAGAACCTTTCATTAAATTCAGCAGAGTTCTGGCTTGGTCAACTTATTATTCGTAATAATCTTTCTCAACATCAGTATGTGTTATTACAACCTTTTTCTTTGGTATTGAAAAGGACAAAATACTTTTTCAATATAAAATATTACGAGAATTTTTTTTAATATGGAACCATGTTGCAGCTACTTGTGTTTACTTATTAATTGATTTCCTGTCTTTGGAATTTTTATTAATAGGTTGAAAAAAGAAAAGGAAGAGTATCTCATCGTAGGGCTCGTGCTGATGACCGTCAGGCCACCGGCGGCAGACCCCACTCTGAGGCCGTGACTCTTCCTAATTAGTCAAGACTAATCAAGTATTATATAGACCTTCACTTCAAGTTACCCCGAAAGACTATGTATACTCTTCAATTTCCAGTGACACCAAGAACATTCATCTGAAGGAAATGATAACCTTACTGGAGTGAAAACTGCCCTCATGGTACTTAACAGTGAAATCTTAATACAACACTCCTGTTATGGTAAGAATGAAAGCGATTACTCGTGACACGACTGTTATGACCTCTGGATGATCACAGGTTATCCATCACACAAGCAAGCAACACAAGGAGAAAGGAGGAACTGTGTGACAAACGAGAGGGACCTCATGATGGTCATAAGAGAGATTATAGTAAAAACAGATAAAGATAAATGATGATTGTTGGTCCTCGGAGACTTCAATTTGAAAGCAATAGACTGGGAGACGTACAAAGCAAAAATGGAGAACATTTCGACAATCAGATTTGTAATCCTCATTCTTGAGACATTCATGTATTAACACGTCAAGCAGGCCACGAGAATGAGGGAAGGGGATGTACCTTCGATACTGGATATAATATGCATCAGGAAAGAAGAAGATATATTTCACATCTAGTACCGCCCACCCTTGGGAAAGTGATCGTGTCCTGTCGTAAATTAAATATGCTTTGCGATTTATACTATAATAGAATTGGTGTGGGAACCGACCTGTGAGATTTATATTTATTTAATTTATATCAATTTATATTTACGTTAATTTATATACTTCGATAGCAATTTGTATAATGATAAGTGGACTGTATTTCTGCAATAATCTCATAATCTCACAAATCGATCCTCTACACATTAGGGGGGGGGTTATTAAATTAATATATATATGCAGCCAATCAAACTACAGAAATAACTACATACATTAAAGAGGTTCCTTATCTTATAGTACAGCAGGTTAGTCCACCAGGTATAACTAGGGTGTAGACACCAAATTATCCTCTTTGAGGTAGCTTCCATATCACCCAGTAACTGGTGCACAAATCTTGCATCCTCGTCTTGACCTGTCAAAAGTGCGCTAGCTGTGAAGCCAGATACCTATATATGACAAGTATATCAGAGAAAACAGTACATGGAACATGAAGACCTGGCTTAATTACCTTTAGTTTGAGGCTTCCATGTGATCTAACCGGGTCACCCTATATAATGACATTAATGGCCATAAATGAAGATACATGGGTTTCGGAAAGAACACTTAACTTGATTTGTAGACAGCGTGTTGATAATGGTACACTTCTGGTTTCCATAACACTACGTCCAAGTAAAATTAACAGGAGCCGAATTTGCTCCCGTGTGAGCCTCTGGTCTAGTCTCAACAATGGCTGTTTAACACTCCATACTATTGACGTTACTGGCCGACATTGTCCAGATATGATAGGAGCTAAATTTGCTCCACACGTCTCGGAGGTGACACAACAATGGCTGCCCTCCTTCCTCCCGACGCCTGGCCTACTTTGTCCAGATTTCAGAAAGTGATAGAAGGGTCACATTTACTCTACTTTAATATTGATAATTAAGTTAATTTATATAAGATGTTTTTATGATGGTAAAGTCCAAAGACTAATGTATTTAAGAATAATTCCCAGCAGAATAGCTGGTAAATTATAATAGTATGTGGTGATGATATCCCGTTTTCTTTAGACGGTAATTCCACTACAAGTTACGTTTTCTATGGGTAACTTGTTTATACAACACAGCTCTTATCTGTCTGTATGATATTATTATTAAATGGTGTCGGATTTTCCGACATAATTCCCCAGGGGCTGCTCACGGGTCGAAGTCCTAATTAGAACAGACGAACACCGATACTCCTCCATCGAATTATTACATTAATTTGATGTTAGTAGTTAGTAATCACACATTTGTGTGTCTGTTCGTACAGGACGGATGTCCCGTACTAGAGTTGCAAGGGGTTAGAAGTCTAATGCGATTTCATTTCCCTGTCAACTCTTGAAAGGCTAATATTCAAGCCTTATTACATATTATTTAACCCAGAAGACTGGATGTGATCAAGTACTACAGTCAAGTATGATTCAGGGACTGCAGTGAGATCAGTGACATCAGATATAACTTGAAGTTTGTTCAGGTAACTGGTCACTGATATATAAACACTGAGGCCCATGGAATACATCTTGATTAAATAATAAATGTATCAAATCAGTCATCAGATTTATTGGGGTTTAATTTAGTTAATTGATTCAGAAGATTGAATAGCTCATCATTAAAGTAAAGTATGGTTCTGAGACTGCAGTGGGTTCAGTGACATTGGTCGCAGTGACTTGTAGCTGTTTTAGGCTACTGTTCACTGATTTGCCACTGAGGCCTCATGAACTCATCTCCAGCTTTAAATGATGATACTAACATCAACCTCTGTTGGTATAGTCAGCTGTAATCTCCTTAGTATAATGCTACTGGAGAAATATAATCAGCTGACAAATTTAGATTTCTACTGGTATTGTTTATCTGCAGGCATAGGTCTCCTCAGGCTTGATACTGGGCCTGAGAGTAATTTACCTCCTGCAGAGTTTAACATGGTTATACCCTGATATTTAGTAGGGCTACCGATGAATCGATGGCAATAGTCTGTCCCTACAAGGAGACCGAAGTCAGTGAGGTGATCAGACTTAATATTATCTGCCAATTTTATTCCTCTATTTCTCAGGAATTTGGCTGTTGCTCGCAGACCTTGAACTTGTAGGTCTACTGGTATTTTGTCCACCACAATGGCTTGTACTCGACAGACGTACCTGCCTAAGCGTACTGATGGTTGTACCACCTGGTAGACTTGAGGTCCTGCATCTGTTACAAACCCTGAGATGTTGAATGACATCTGGGCTACAGGCCTTAATTGTAATTCATCTGCCAACTTTTTAGTGATATATGTTCTCTGGGATCCTTGGTCAAACAACCCACGGGTATGGACCTTGGCCCTCTTATTCAGGATGGTAATTTGGGCAGTAGGCAAAGTCGTATTACCTTTAGACTTTGCCGATTGGACACTCTTTGTTGGTTGCACCTTGCAGTACTGTACTGAGGTGGGAATGCTATCTTCCACCTTGGGGTTTGGAGACATTATTTTGGTGTCTCTGCACAATGCTGCATGGTGCTGACCTTTGTTACACCTATTACAGGTGTGTAATTGGGTATCACAGTCCTTGATGTTATGTTTCCTGAGGCACCTCGTGCAATGTTGCAAATCTTTGAGTCGCTCAACACGGGCGTCACTATCAGGAAAATTAGAGCAGTGGTACATTGAATGTTTCTCATTGCAGAACAAACATGTTCCATAGTTTCCAGTACCCTTTGGTGTCACGTTCTTGGGTGACACAGTAACTATAGGCTTGGAGGGTCCCACTGCATATACGCCCACACTGCCACTGTTCCACTTTGGTGTTGAATTATATTGTCTAGATTGATTTGGAGTACCTTTGGTACTCTGTGGTTTACTATTATTGGTTTCTGAGGGTTTACTTGGTGGTTTTAATTTGTCATGTGTTCGTAATTGATGAACTACTGACTTTAAACCTTCAGATATTTCATTCATGGATAAGATACTTTTATTGTAATGAGCACTTATTTGTCTCAATATGTCCCTAGGTATTTTCTCCTGGACAATTATTTTCAAGACCCACTCAGCCCCGTTTGTATCTGCTGTCAGGCTGAGGGCATTGATCAATGATTCTACCTCCAGCTTGAAGACTTGGAGTGAATCAGCTGAAGCCTCCGGTGGGGGTAAATGCAACAGCTCATGAACTAAATGTGATGTTCTTACTTCTGGATCAGCATAATTATCCTTGAGGAGTTTTACTGCCAGATCATAGCCGTCATTAGTTAATCTCAGATGGGATACTACTGTTTTAGCCTCACCTGATAATTGGCCTTGCAAATAACAGAATTTACTACTCTTTGGTAAAGATTGTTTTGAGTCTACAAGGTCAACGAATTTGTTCCAAAATTCGTCCCAATCTTCCTCATCTTTTCCTGAGAAAGTGGGTAAATTAATTGGAGGGAGTCGAGCTTCTGCTTGACTCGTATTAGATGCAACTGTTGTTGTTGTTGCTGCCTTGTTCTGGGCAATTAATTTGACATAAGGCTGTAACGTGGCCTGAGTGTGATCTTCATAATTCGCAAGATCAACCATAATGTCGTCTATTTCTGTTTCTGATAAATTGGTGTTGGCAAGTTCAGCCACATATGTTGCTATTTGACATTTGATTTGCTCAAATTTACCTGCAGCTGCTTGATAATAGCTTTCCAGGTCAGCATAATCAACTGTTGATTGTTGTGACAAATCTTCACATTTCTTGATCTGTCTTGTTAAGTGGCCTTTAAGACCTGCAAGGGTTCTTTTCATTCTCCCTGCATTATCCATACTGGCTCGTTGGTGAAGCCTTGTGGGACTTGTGCTTGGGCTGCTCATAATACTGAACAAACACTAATGGTAGCCTAGGGTAAATTCTGCACTCACTAGGCAATAATCCTACCTCTACTAGAGGTTAGCACTTAAAATTAATACACATTATATATATACAATCATACACACTAATGATTTGAGTGATAAACCAGTGTCACTGGAAGTACCTTTAGGTTAGCTCTTCTATATCACCCTAGGATGGTAGAGACACTAATTAATCACTCAAAGGTGTAATGATCATAAGTAAATTATTATATATACACAACTCAACTCGAGTTGATAAAAATTACACTCAAAATAGGGTCTGGACCATTCATTAATGGTGTTAGGTTATTCAATATAGTACAACTGACTATTGTAATAATGGGACTAGGATGAACAATAATAGTTCAACTAGTCATATCCTACCCTGTTGTGGGTTGGCAATTAGTAAATATTATACTGTGATCACTAGTGCAATATATATTAAATAATTCTCTATTTTGGAGAAATAATATACACAATTATTGATAATAGCCTCTTAATTAGCCTCTATGAAACTTCTAATATTATCTAGAAGTATTAAATATTATTAGTGACCTCGCGAAATAAAGTCCACAAAATTCGTAGATAATCTCTCGCGAAATGTAACACCACGAAATCCGTGAACAATCTCGCGAAGACACAGTCACTAATTAGGCTGGCTTCTATATTAGCGCTGTCATTTCACGAAATAACACGCCACCAAATATCTGTGGGTGTGCATGAAACCGCTGACGAAGCTGAACTGGGCTGAGGGAGGCTCCTGAGCTCCCACGAGGCAACGCCGCTGTCTATGTCTGGCTTTGTTTAAATAACACTGCACTAGTATATTTAATGAATCCACTGGTTAACTGGTTCATCCGGTACTAAGATGACCAAATGTGGGTTCAAAGGACCGAATATTCCGGTTCCGAAGGTCCAAATAATTCGGTTTCGAAGGACCAAAATAATGTGGGAACCGACCTGTGAGATTTATATTTATTTAATTTATATCAATTTATATTTACGTTAATTTATATACTTCGATAGCAATTTGTATAATGATAAGTGGACTGTATTTCTGCAATAATCTCATAATCTCACAAATCGATCCTCTACACATTAGGGGGGGGGGGTTATTAAATTAATATATATATGCAGCCAATCAAACTACAGAAATAACTACATACATTAAAGAGGTTCCTTATCTTATAGTACAGCAGGTTAGTCCACCAGGTATAACTAGGGTGTAGACACCAAATTATCCTCTTTGAGGTAGCTTCCATATCACCCAGTAACTGGTGCACAAATCTTGCATCCTCGTCTTGACCTGTCAAAAGTGCGCTAGCTGTGAAGCCAGATACCTATATATGACAAGTATATCAGAGAAAACAGTACATGGAACATGAAGACCTGGCTTAATTACCTTTAGTTTGAGGCTTCCATGTGATCTAACCGGTCACCCTATATAATGACATTAATGGCCATAAATGAAGATACATGGGTTTCGGAAAGAACACTTAACTTGATTTGTAGACAGCGTGTTGATAATGGTACACTTCTGGTTTCCATAACACTACGTCCAAGTAAAATTAACAGGAGCCGAATTTGCTCCCGTGTGAGCCTCTGGTCTAGTCTCAACAATGGCTGTTTAACACTCCATACTATTGACGTTACTGGCCGACATTGTCCAGATATGATAGGAGCTAAATTTGCTCCACACGTCTCGGAGGTGACACAACAATGGCTGCCCTCCTTCCTCCCGACGCCTGGCCTACTTTGTCCAGATTTCAGAAAGTGATAGAAGGGTCACATTTACTCTACTTTAATATTGATAATTAAGTTAATTTATATAAGATGTTTTTATGATGGTAAAGTCCAAAGACTAATGTATTTAAGAATAATTCCCAGCAGAATAGCTGGTAAATTATAATAGTATGTGGTGATGATATCCCGTTTTCTTTAGACGGTAATTCCACTACAAGTTACGTTTTCTATGGGTAACTTGTTTATACAACACAGCTCTTATCTGTCTGTATGATATTATTATTAAATGGTGTCGGATTTTCCGACAATTGGGACATTGAAACAGTTATTAAACTCGATTTCAAGAAAGAACACTGTGGGGAACTTAGAACGTTCTTTAATGTGTTTAAATGGACAGATTTGTTGCTAGGCAAGGAAGTAAGTGAAATGTATTCCAAACTTTGCGAAATATACGATAAAGGAACACAACATTTATATCAAAACAGAGATGCAGGACATGAAAACAGGATTGGTTTAACATTACTTGTGATAGGGCCCGAGAGGACAGGGTAAGAAAATTGGTTCAATATCGGAACAGGTTCAATACCTGCAAACATACCAGCAATTCAAGCAAGGGAGAAACATTTACACAGCGTTGAGGAGGCAGAAAAGAACTTTGGGAAAGGTGGCGGACAAATATAAAACAGATCCAGGCATTTTTTTAAATTAATTAAAAGCAAGCTGCATGTAAAGGATAAAATCCAGAGAGTGAGAACGGGGAACAGGACAATTGAGAATGGAAAAATACATGTGTGATATGCTAAATGAACAGTTCCAAAGTGTTTGTACACAAATGAGGATTTCAGAGAGCTGAACCAAAAAACAATTCCAGAGCACGCAATTGAGGTATCTCAAGACAAAGTGAAAAAATTACTCAAGGGGCTAGGAAGAAATAAAGCAGTTGGCTTGCTGCGAGAATGTGCAACTGAGCTGAGCATTCCACTCCAATTAATATTTTAGAAATCCTTGTGCACAGGAATATTACCAGATATATGGAAAAAGATAAACATAGTACCAATCTATAAAAATGATAGTCGAGAGAATCCTCTAAATTATTGACCCTGTATTACTTACAAGCGAAGTAGTTAAAACCCTAGAAAAAATAGTTAAAGGTAAATGGATTAAACACTTCGAGATTAATGACATAATAACGGAGAGAAACAAGGGTTTTCGAGCCGGATGATCCTGTATAACAAATCTACTTACTTTTTTTGATAGAGCCACAGAGATAATACAGGAAAGCGGTTCCTGGGTTGACTGTGTCTCTCTGGACCTAAAAAAAAAAAAATGGCTTTTGACAGAGTCCCACATAAGAGGCGATTCTGGAATCTGAAACATGCCGGCGGGGTGACAGGAAGACTTCTGACAAGGATGAAAAATGTTCTAACTGACAGACAGATGAGGACAGTAATCAGAAACAATGTATCTGACTGGAGGAGAGTTACTAGTGGAGAACCACAGGATTTAGTTCTTGAACAAGCATCGTCTTACCTCCATAATTATCCAGCACAGTAAACCTACAACTTAATCCACGAAAATAAGCACCAATAATAATCTTCAACATTAACCTTTAATAATAAACTTCAACAATAACCCTTCATAATCATCCTCAACAATAACGTAAAATAATATCCACAACAATAATTCTCCAAAATTTTCATACAGAATAATGATAATAATCAATAATTATTCTCTCTAATAACACACAACAATCACCCCTCCACAATAATAACCCGCAATATTCCTCCTTAATAAACCCCCAAAATAACCCTCAATAATAATCGGGCCCAATAATCCTTCATAATAATCCTTCACAATAACCCTACATATTAACCCTCAACAATAAACCTGCACAATAACCCTAAACAATGACTCTCCATGTTTATTTCTCACAATAACTTAAATAATCTACCAAAATCACCTTCAACAATAATACAATTCTAATAATAATTCACCACAAAACACTTCCATAATAATTCAACAGAATAAGCCTCCATAGTAATCTATTATAATTCTTTTACACACATAGGATGAAAAAAACAAAAAGGAAGATTTGTACACTTGTTTGGGCTCGAGCTGTCGACCGTCCGGCTACCGGCTGCAGACCCCACTCTGAGACCGTGACTCTTCCTTATTAATTAAGACTCACCAAGTATTATATAGCCCTTCACCTCAAGTGACCCCGAGAGACCATGTATACGCTTTAATTTCCAGTGACATCAAGAACATTCATCTGAAGGAAGTGATAACCTTACAGGAGTGAAAACTGTCCTCATGGTAATTAACAGAGAAATCTTAATACAACACTCCTGTTATAGGTAAGAATGAAAGTGATCACTCTTGACACGACTGTTATGACCTCTGGGTCATCAGAGGTCACCCGTGTGTGTGTTTACTTATATTACCATTAATCAACATTCGAAGGATTTACTTTTTTATGATGAAATCAGTCATAAACGTAGTAGATATCTCGTGTACAGTAATTGTCATACAGCCACGTGATCACATAGTCATGTATACAGAGGAGCTGCTTGTCTGACAACCAAACGATCTTGTATATTGTACTTACGTAGTTGTGATTGCGGAGGGACTAAGCATCTACTCTTTAGTCCCACATCTCAACTGTCAATCAAGTGATTCACATGATTCTGGGCCTATTGGGCTCGATAATATCTTCAATTATAACTGTATGGAATCTGCCTCCATAACATAACTTCCAAATGCATTCCATTTGTAAATATTCAAAGGAAATAATTTATCTTAATAATCCACTAAAATTGCCCTGCACAATAATCCACAAAAATAATACTCCATATTAATTCACCAAAATAACGTTTTGTAATAATCCTACACAATAACGTTTTGTAATAATCCAACACAATACCGTTTTGTAATAATCCAACACAATAACTCTAAATATTAATCCAACAAAATAACTCTAAATAATAATCCAAGACAATAATTCTAAATAATAATCCTACACAATAAATGTCCATAATAATTATTCATAATAACCATCAATATTATCTACTACAATTGACGTACCTAATAATCCACAACAATAACCCTCCGCAATAGTCAACCAAAATAGTCCTCATCAATAATCACAAAAATAACTCTCCAGATATAAGACACAATAATAACCGTCAATAATAATTCTCAACAATAACCCTTATTAATAATCAGGCACTATAACCCTCAATAATAACCCACCAAAGTAATCCTTCATAATAAGCCTAAAAAAAATTACAAGAGAATAATCCTCCATGATAATCCATCAAAATAACCTTTCATAGGAATCCACCACTGTTACGAACCTAAATTCCACTCCCGAGCACGAAGCCATGAAGTCCACGCCATCTGAGAGTCTGATCCCGAAAACCCCACAATATGGACAACACCATCTAGAGGTGACAGGATATGCCGGCAACAGGCGTTGGATTCCTGTCCTAGTCAGCGCGTGACGTAGCCGCTGCTGACCTCTGGTGAGGTAGGGCTTAGACAGTGAACGCCATCTATGGAGCTGGACGTTTCTGTCTAAGCTAGTAAGTGAAGTTTCCTAGTGGCCCCATGTAGTGTCTTCAGTACTGATGACGTGTCTACTTTCAGAGTCAACCTAGGACGGTTGGGAGGTACGTGGAATCAGTCTACCCAAGGCAGCCAAGGTCTCTTCACCAATCTGCTTTGTAGAAGCTGTGAGACACCCCCGGACGAACTCTGCTGAGTGTATGATTGCCTGGCTGAGGAGTGGCAGTAACGGGATTCGCCCGTATCTAGGGCTGGCTGGTGGAAGAGACCACCCACTGAGGTGAATACCGAGGAGGGTGACCAGCGAGTCACACGAGGCTCCTGCCTAGGGCTCGCAACCCTAGTATTAGTCATGGAGTGGCCTGACAGGGAAGCTGACTAGTACCTGCCAGCTACAGGCTGGACCGTGGTTGTCGGCCATCACGACGAGGCACCCAGTGGGATTGTGGTTTGGCTGGCCTGTGGCCAGGGTGGATTCATCGTGGGTTCTGGGCCACAGAGGAGGAGACCAGGAAAGTCTACCCAGAGGGAGCGTCGCCGAGTGTCCAGTGTCTTCAGAAGAAAACGAAGCTGTATATAATTGTGTAGTAATAATTCCCGTGTGTGACTTTTTACATATGGTGGTGGGAATATAAATATAAATATATATGCAGGCGACCGTATAAATATATACGGGAATATAAATATAAATATATATGCAGGTGAACCTTATATATATATATATATGTCGTACCTAGTAGCCAGAACTCACTTCTCAGCCTATTATGCAAGGCCCGATTTGCCTAATAAGCCAAGTTTTCATGAATTAATTGTTTTTCGACTACCTAACCTACCTAACCTAACCTAACCTACCTTTTTGGGCTACCTAACCAAACCTAACCTATAAAGATAGGCTAGGTTAGGTTAGGTAGGGTTGGTTAGGTTCGGTCATATATCTACGTTAATTTTAACTCCAATAAAAAAAAATTGACCTCATACATAATGAAATGGGTAGCTTTATCATTTCATAAGAAAAAAATTAGAAAAAATATATTAATTTAGGAAAACTTGGCTTATTAGGCAAATCGGGCCCTGCATAGTAGGCCAAAAAGTGAGTTCTGGCTACTAGGTACGACATATATATATATATATATATATATATATATATATATATGTCGTACCTAGTAGCCAGAACGCACTTCTCAGCCTACTATGCAGGGCCTGATTTGCCTAATAAGCCAAGTTTTCCTGAATTAATGTATTTTCTCTAGTTTTTTTCTAATGAAATGATAAAGCTACCCATTTCATTATGTATGAGGTCAATATTTTTTTATTGGAGTTAAAATTAACGTAGATATATGACCGAACCTAACCAACCCTACCTAACCTAACCTAACGACATATATATATATATATATATATATATATATATATATATATATATATATATATATATATATATATATATATATATATATATATATATATATATATATATATATATAAAGGTTACAAAACATACAAGACAAATGCCTAAAGGTTATGGATCTCTTGAAGCTCCTCCGCTTCTGGACAGGAACCGAGGACGCAGCAAGCATTTCCCCTCTGGATCGCCACACTGAGACGCTGAAATAAAAAACTGGAAGCCCTTGGGTCTCTGGTGACGTCAATGAGCTTGGACCCCAATTCCTTGAGAAATCCCAAGGCACTCTTGCCCCAGGGGCCATGCGTCTCAGACGCTATGGGAACAAAGAGGTATTGACCTTCCAGTCGCCTGTACTTGAGTGATTTTGCTGTTTCCCTGTGGTTGGCCGCCCCACCTGCTTGATCAGCTCCGAAGTGTACATAGGTGTCAGCCAGGGTGGATACACATGTGTAGTCCCACACCAACTGTCTACCCTCCTTCCATGAGTATATGGTGATGCCATCAGGGCGAAGTGCTGGGAAATCCGGGTTTTGGACCCCTAGGATGCGAGGTTCTCTCTCCGCTGGGCACCCAGCTGAGACGAGGCTTCTCTTGATGATGTCATTGACCTCGTTGTGTCTTGCATGCCAGCCCTTTGTGCTTCCGCAATGCAACCCATGCAGTCCGTATTGGTCTGCTTCCACCCTGTTGCAAATACACTTGTATTCAGTGTGAATTGGGGCACCAAGGCGGAGGGCCACTGCTACACGAAGGGATTCTGGATCTAGGCGCGTGCCCATTGCAGACATGGGTACTGCCAGGAGGAAGTCTCCTGCATGGGGGGCACGAACTGCTCTGAGGCGGGCTTTCTCCTTGTCTGATGTTGCGACGCTTAGCATGACATCAGCTACTTTTTCCACTAGAGGGTGGTCCCAGCCGGACTGTTTGTGTTGTTTTGTTGGCTCTATAATGGTTGCTGGGGCTGCAAGAACATTCCACTGATTTGAACATTCAGTGAAAGCAGGATCGTGTATTCCTGCTGAATCTCTCAGGGTTGCAGGTAAAATATCTCTGACGAGGTCGTGCGATGCATGAGAGGAGGAAAGGAAGGCTGGTAGAGCAATTTGGGAGGCTGTGCGGACACCAAGGCCGCCGAGTCTTACAGGAAGGGTTGCTTGCTCCCACTGAGAGTCGTCCAATGGCAGGTTCAGGACTTTCACCAGCATGGACCTCAGAAGGGTGTCATACACATTTAACTTAGGGCTGCTGTAGGATGGAGAACATCTCAGAAAGTAGGTCAACTTAGGGAGAGACAGGCATCTTGTAAGGAGAAAGAGAGCATCATGGGCATCAGTCTTGTCAATCCTGTCCTGCATTCTCTTTAGGTCAGTGATTTTTGCAGCCAGGACCTCCTCGATTGCTCGTGGGCCAAAGGGGGCACCCAGGAGAGTGCAGTCCGGTGGCTCAACAACGAGAATGTCTGGAAGAGCATTTTGTATTTGCCCAGTGATGTCTGGGTTGCGGGAGATTATTTCACATTTGGATGCATTGAGAATGAGGCCTAAGGCTGCTCCCTGCTCCTGGATTTTCCTTATATCCCCCAAAATGGTTTCCGGAGTTCCAGCTAGAGTGCCATCATCCAGGTACCAGATGTTTAGCTCGCTTGTCAGACTATCAGTGACCTCTTTGATAGCTAGGCAGAAAAGGAGGGGGGCTAAGGGGTCACCTTGTTGGACTCCTTCACAGGAGTTTATTTCATGCTCCCCAAAAAGAAGCTTAGAGTCCCCACTGTAGCACGATCGGATGAATGGGCAAAGGGGACGGAAATGGTTGTGTACAGCCCTGAGGACAGCGTCTCGTCTGACTTGATTGAAGGCATTTTTGAAGTCAAGCTTTACTAGTGCCTTCTGGTCCGGGAGATCAACAATGTAAGCCCGCGCTGCATGTGCTGCAGCTTCACAACCTAGGGGAATCCCAAACCCGAGCTGATGAGGTTTCAGCAAGGTGGCTGCTTCCTGGCTGATAGATCTCACTGCAGCCTTAGCTACAAGGCGTCGGAGGGTGTTGCCAACGGCAATGGGCCTGATACCCCTATCCTTCTTCTTTAGAGCACAGAGTGCTGCTCCATAAAAGACAGGCCTGATGTCCTCAGGGATGCCGCCAGCCAAACACATGTTGGAGAATCTGGTAAGTTCCACTAGAAGGTCCTTTGCAGCATCTCCAAGCACCGGGTTCAGCATTTGTTTGATGTGCTGGGGTCTTAGGCCTGTAAAGCCCCCTGCTGAACCTGTTGGGAAAGACATGGCTGCTTTGTACACCTCAGATTCTCGAACAGTCAAGGGTTCTATGCCAGCATTGTTTTCCTGGGGATCCCTGCTGCTGTCGGGGGCTCTGGGTGGGTGTTTGTCTTGAAGAGCCTCTGCTGTCGTGGCATTCCTGGGGGCAATTATATATATATATATATATATATATATATATATATATATATATATATATATATATATATATATATATATATATACATATATATACATATATATGCATATATATATACATATATACATATATACATATATATATATATACATATATATATATATATATACATATATACATATATACATATTGGTGTATACTGGCAGCAGGTTTTCTTTCAAACATGTTTCATTGAATATGACCGCATATTCTGTATTTATTATTTTCTGGTTTAGGGCTTCTATCCCTCTAACTATTTTCTTAGCATCAGGGCTTAATTGAAATAGGAGTTCTCCAAAACTCATTTTCGTACTTTTAAGGTGAAGAAAAGAAGTGATTTACTATAGAGTGTATTACACTTATTTGTATAATTTGCACGACGTTTCGAACCTCCATGGTTCATTCTCAAGTGAACAGATCTTACAATACTAGTTGATTTTATACCCGCATTAGGTCAGGTGATAATACAATGAAGGTGAAAACATGGGGGGATACATAAGGGATAAACATAGGGGCTGCAGAAGGCTTATTGGCCCATACGAGGCATCTCCTATCTAAACACAAAGATTAATCCAGTGTAATTGGCCTGTTATGTTGGACATTGTCTTCTGTGTTGGCATCGATATGTTCTTGTCTTGTCCTTACTCTCATGGTGGGTAGAGTAAATAGTTCCGTGATTTGGGTGTTCATGGTAGGTCGCTCTATTCTTATGTGAATTGCCTCAAGAATTTGTAATCTTCTTGAATCTTGGGTTTTGTCTATTATGCAAGTATTCTTGTTCAACATTTCTCTTGTTAGAGTAATGTCATGGGCTTGTCTCATGTGATTCCTAGGGGCACCAGATTGAAGATGGCATGTCAAACGCCTCGTCAGCTTGGTCGACGTCATACCTATGTACTTACATTGAAGGTTACATCCTTCGTGGGGGCAAGTGTACATGTATACAACGCTTGACTGCTGTAGAGGGTTCTCCGTCGGCTTCGGGCTGTTTTTGATAAGGAGTTCGGAAGTCTTCTTGGTTTTGTAGAATATTATCAGGTTTATGTTTTGGTTAGGAGTAGTGCTTTTTACTCCTTTACGAATTATTTCTTTCATTATTCTTTCCTCTTTTATATGTTCACTGTGCATGGTTGATTTGTAATATAATTTTATTGGGGGTGTTGTGGTTTCTGTTCTAGGTTCTGAATTATATCAACGGTCCAAGTGTCTTCTTATAGCAGCGTTTATTTCCGCGTTGCTATATCCGTTGTTCACCAATACCTGAGTTACTCTTTCAAACTCTCTACTCACGTTGCTCCATTCAGAGCAGTGGGTAAGCGCTCGACGAATATAAGCATTGAGAACACTGGCTTTGTATCTTTGGGGGCACTCACTTCTACCGTTCAGGCATAATCCTATGTTGGTGGGCTTGGTATATACGTTGGTGCTTAAAGAGGTTCCTGTTTTTGTTATTAGTACATCCAAGAATGGCAGACTGTTATTTTCACTATTTTCATGTGTAAATCTGAGTACTGACTCTCTCTCTAGGTGTCTTTTTAGGTCAATTAGTTCATCTGAGTCTTTTACTATTACGAATATGTCATCTACATAACGGCAGTACACAGTTGGTTTTTGTCTGCTACTGAAGACCCTATCTTCGATGGTTCCCATATAAAAATTAGCAAATAAAACTCCTAAGGGGGAGCCCATTGCTACTCCGTCTATTTGTAAATACATGTCTCCTTGTGGACTGATGAAAGGGGCTTCCTTTGTACATGCTTCGAGAAGACTTTTCAAGTGTGGCTCAGGTATGTCTAATTTGGGGGTGCTCTCGTCTCTGTATACTCTGTCCAGTATCATTCCTATGGTTGTGTCGACTGGGACGTTGGTAAAAAGGGATTCAACGTCCAGGGAAGCGATGATTCCATCGGGCTGGGTAGATTTGATCAATTCTAGGAAATCTGCTGATGATTGTAGACTAAACTTACTTGGAGTGTATGGAGTTAGGAGTTCATTGAGTTTCTTTGCCAGGTGATAAGTTGGGGTTGGTATTTGGCTGATTATAGGGCGTAGTGGGTTACCTGGTTTATGCGTCTTAACATTGCCGTAGGCATATCCTAAGCCATAGTCGCCTTGAAGTTTATTGAAATGCACACTACCTTTCTTTGCGTTGATTGCTGTAATTGTTTTGTTTAAACAATTACAGCAATCAATTACAAACAAAACAATTACAGCAAACAAAACAATTACAGCAATCAACGCAAAGAAAGGTAGTGTGCATTTCAATAAACTTCAAGGCGACTATGGCTTAGGATATGCCTACGGCAATGTTAAGACGCATAAACCAGGTAACCCACTACGCCCTATAATCAGCCAAATACCAACCCCAACTTATCACCTGGCAAAGAAACTCAATGAACTCCTAACTCCATACACTCCAAGTAAGTTTAGTCTACAATCATCAGCAGATTTGCTAGAATTGATCAAATCTACCCAGCCCGATGGAATCATCGCTTCCCTGGACGTTGAATCCATTTTTACCAACGTCCCAGTCGACACAACCATAGGAATGATACTGGACAGAGTATACAGAGACGAGAGCACCCCCAAATTAGACATACCTGAGCCACACTTGAAAAGTCTTCTCGAAGCATGTACAAAGGAAGCCCCTTTCATCAGTCCACAAGGAGACATGTATTTACAAATAGACGGAGTAGCAATGGGCTCCCCCTTAGGAGTTTTATTTGCTAATTTTTATATGGGAACCATCGAAGATAGGGTCTTCAGTAGCAGACAAAAACCAACTGTATACTGCCGTTATGTAGATGACATATTCGTATTAGTAAAAGACTCAGATGAACTAATTGACCTAAAAAGACACCTAGAGAGAGAGTCAGTACTCCGATTTACACATGAAAATAGTGAAAATAACAGTCTGCCATTCTTGGATGTACTAATAACAAAAACAGGAACCTCTTTAAGCACCAACGTATATACCAAGCCCACCAACATAGGATTATGCCTGAACGGTAGAAGTGAGTGCCCCCAAAGATACAAAGCCAGTGTTCTCAATGCTTATATTCGTCGAGCGCTTACCCACTGCTCTGAATGGAGCAACGTGAGTAGAGAGTTTGAAAGAGTAACTCAGGTATTGGTGAACAACGGATATAGCAACGCGGAAATAAACGCTGCTATAAGAAGACACTTGGACCGTTGGTATAATTCAGAACCTAGAACAGAAACCACAACACCCCCAATAAAATTATATTACAAATCAACCATGCACAGTGAACATATAAAAGAGGAAAGAATAATGAAAGAAATAATTCGTAAAGGAGTAAAAAGCACTACTACTAACCAAAACATAAACCTGATAATATTCTACAAAACCAAGAAGACATCCGAACTCCTTATCAAAAACAGCCCGAAGCCGACGGAGAACCCTCTACAGCTGTCAAGCGTTGTATACATGTACACTTGCCCCCACGAAGGATGTAACCTTCAATGTAAGTACATAGGTATGACGTCGACCAAGCTGACGAGGCGTTTGACATGCCATCTTCAATCTGGTGCCCCTAGGAATCACATGAGACAAGCCCATGACATTACTCTAACAAGAGAAATGTTGAACAAGAATACTTGCATAATAGACAAAACCCAAGATTCAAGAAGATTACAAATTCTTGAGGCAATTCACATAAGAATAGAGCGACCTACCATGAACACCCAAATCACGGAACTATTTACTCTACCCACCATGAGAGTAAGGACAAGACAAGAACATATCGATGCCAACACAGAAGACAATGTCCAACATAACAGGCCAATTACACTGGATTAATCTTTGTGTTTAGATAGGAGATGCCTCGTATGGGCCAATAAGCCTTCTGCAGCCCCTATGTTTATCCCTTATGTATCCCCCCATGTTTTCACCTTCATTGTATTATCACCTGACCTAATGCGGGTATAAAATCAACTAGTATTGTAAGATCTGTTCACTTGAGAATGAACCATGGAGGTTCGAAACGTCGTGCAAATTATACAAATAAGTGTAATACACTCTATAGTAAATCACTTCTTTTCTTCACCTTAAAAGTACGAAAATGAGTTTTGGAGAACTCCTATTTCAATTAAGCCCTGATGCTAAGAAAATAGTTAGAGGGATAGAAGCCCTAAACCAGAAAATAATAAATACAGAATATGCGGTCATATTCAATGAAACATATATACATATATACATGCATATATATATATATATATATATATATATATATATATATATATATATATATATATATATATATATATATATATATATATATATATATATATATATATATATATGTCGTACCTAGTAGCCAGAACGCACTTTTCAGCCTACTATGCAAGGCCCGATTTGCCTAATAAGCCAAGTTTTCATGAATTATTTATTTTTCGACTACCTAATCTACCTAACCTAGCCTAACCTAACTTTTTCTGCTATCTAACCTAACCTAACCTATAAAGATAGGTTAGGTTAGGTTAGGTAGGGTTGGTTTGGTTCGGTCATATATCTACGTTAATTTTAACTCCAATAAAAAAAATTGACCTCATATATAATGAAATGGGTAGCTTTATCATTTCATAAGAAAAAAATTAGAGAAAATATATTAATTTAAGGAAAACTTGGCTTATTAGGCAAATCGGGCCTTGCATAGTAGGCTGAGAAGTGCGTTCTGGCTACTAGGTACGACATATATATATATATATATATATATATATATATATATATATATATATATATATATATATATATATATATATATATATATATATATATATATAACAATCTTTGGACAACACCCACCAGTGAGACTCGAACCCAGAAAGCACAACTACCTTCCAGTAGCTGCCATAACTAGTATGCTTTAACCCACTACACCATCAGACCCTACAAAAGAAGTAGAGACTTCGAGATATATATACATCTCAAACATCTCCACTTCCCGAGGGCACCAGATGAGTGTGAGGTTAGTCTGCATTTTTCGTCAAGCCACTGTCAATGTGAGAGCACTCGTGTCCAGCTTATAAGCCTATACTTGCATAAACCACAAGGGAAGATTAACAATCTTTGGACAACACCCACCAGTGAGACTCGAACCCAGAAAGCACAACTACCTTCCAGTAGCTGCCATAACTAGCATACTAGTTATATGCATACTAGCATATGCAAGTATAGGCTTATAAGCAGGACACGAGTTCTCTCACATTGACAGTGGCTTGACGAAAAATGCAGACTAACCTCACACTCATCTGGTGCCCTCAGGAAGTGGAGATGTTTGAGATGTATATATATCTCGAAGTCTCTACTTCTTTTGTAGGGTCTGATGGTGTAGTGGGTTAAAGCATACTAGTTATGGCAGCTACTGGAAGGTAGTTGTGCTCTCTGGGTTCGAGTCTCACTGATGGGTGTTGTCCAAAGATTGTTAATCTTCCCTTGTGGTTTATGCAAGTATAGGCTTATAAGCTGGACACGAGTTCTCTCACATTGACAGTGGCTTGACGAAAAATGCAGACTAACCTCACACTCATCTGGTGCCCTCGGGAAGTGGAGATGTTTGAGATGTATATATATCTCGAAGTATCTACTTCTTTTGTAGGGTCTGATGGTGTAGTGGGTTAAAGCATACTTGTTATGGCAGCTACTGGATGGTAGTTGAACTTTCTGGGTTCAAGTCTCACTGGTGGGTGTTGTCCAAAGATTGTTAATCTTCCCTTGTGGTTTATGCAAGTATAGGCTTATATATATATATATATATATATATATATATATATATATATATATATATATATATATATATATATATATATATATATATATATATATGTATATATATATATTATATAGTATATAATATATAATAGTAGCCAGAATGCACTTCTCGGCCTACTATGCAAGGCCCGATTTGCCTAATAAGCCAAGTTTTCCTGAATTAATATATTTTCTCTAATTTTTTTCTTATGAAATGATAAATCTACCCACTAATTCACCACTTTAACTTTCAAAATTATTTACTACAATAACCCTCCCTAAAAATTCACCACAATAACCCTCATTGTTGTAAAATTACAATGACATCACATATGAATGGAAATAATTTTAGGGTAATGTAGTGAATTAAGGAGTAAAAGTCACTCAATTCTCTCAAAATGATATTCATTGATATATCTCGTCATTGGGATTTCATTGTGATCTGTGTCTATTGTAAGAGTGTGAACGTCATTACCGAAGGTCAGAGTGTCATCGGGATGGCTGTAAAACCCTGGTTGGGTTCCGGTTTGGAGCCTCCAGAACATTCTTTAAATTCAGTAGAGTTCTGGCTCTGTCAACTTATCTTTCGTAATTATCTTTCTCAACATCAGTATGTGTTATTGAAACCCGTTTCTTTGTTATTGAATAAGAAATAACACTTTTTCTATATGAAATATTATGAGAAAAACCTTATTATATGGAACCCTGTTGCAGCTCCTTGTGTCTACTTATTAATTGGCTTCCTTTGTTTGATATTTATATTAATAGGATAAAAAAAAATTAAAAAGGAAGAGATCTACTCAACATGCGCTCGAGCTGACGACCGTCCAGCCACCGGTGGCAGACCCCACTCTTAGGCCGTGACTCTTCCTAATTAGTCAAGACTCACTAAATATTATATAGACCTTCATCTCAAGTGACCCCGAGACACCATGTATAAGTTAATTTCCAGTGACACCAAGAACATTCATCTGAAGGAAATGATAACCTTTCAGGAGTGAAAACTGTCCTCTTGGTAATTAACAGAAAAATATTAATAGAACACTCCTGTTATGGTACGAATGAAAGTGATCACTCGTGACACAACTGTTATGACCTTTGGGTCATCAGAGGTCACGCGTGTGTGTGTTTACTTATATTACCACTAATCAATATTCGAAGATTTACTCTTTTTTATTAAGAAATCAGTCATAAACGTAGTAGATATCTCGTGGACAGTAATTGTCACACAGCCACGTGATCACATAAGTCATGTATACAGAGGAGCTGCTTGTCTGACAACCAAGCGATCTTGTATATTGTACTTACCAAGTTGTGATTGCGGGGGGGGGGGGGGTTTGGGCATCAGCTCTTTAGTTCCACATCTCAACTGTCAATCAACTGATTCACATGATTCTGGGCCAATTGGGCCCCATAATATCTACAATTGTAACTGTATGGAGTCTGCCTCCATAACATAACTTCCAAATGCATTCCATTTGTAAATAATCCACGAAAATAATTTATCTCAATAATCCACGAAAATAGCCCTCCACAATAATCCACAAAAATAATACTCCAGATTAATTCACCAAAATAACGTTTTGTAATAATCCAACACAATAACGTTTCATAATAATCCAACACAATAACGTTCTGTAATAATCCAACACGATAACTTTTTGTAATAATCCAACACAATAACGGTTTGTAATAATCCAACATAATAACACTAAATATTAATCCAATAAAACAACTCTAAATAATAATCCAACACAATAACGCTAAATAATAATCATACACAATAAATGTCCTTAATAATTATTCATAATAACCATCAATAATTATCTACTACAATCAACGTACCTAATAATCCACAACATTAACCCTCCGCAATAGTCAACCAAAATAGCCCTCAACAATAATAAAAAAAATAACTCTCCAGATATAAGCCACAATAATAACCGTCAATAATAATTCTCAACAATAACCCTTTTTAATAATCCAGCTCTATAACCCTCAATTATAACCTACCAAAGTAATCTTTCATAATAAGCCTAAAAAAACTACAAGAGAATAATCCTCCATGATAATCCATCACAATAACCTTTCTTAGGAATTCACCACAATAACTCTCCATAGTAATCTTCAACAGTAACCTTTCATAATAAGCCTCAAGAATAACCCTCTATAATAATCCACCAAAATTTTTCCTAATAATTATTCATCCCAATAAAATCCATAATTATGCAATATAATAATCCTCTTAATAATCATCCACAATAACTCACCATAATAACCATCTACAATAACTCACAATAATAATTTCTTTCAATAACCTCCTGCATGATATTTCACAATAACCCTCCATATTAATTCACCAAAATACCCATAACAATAATCCCCCACAATAACTCTCCATAATAAGTCCCCATATTAACCCTTCCTAATAAGCTACTACAATAATCCTCAATTATATTAAACCACAATAACCCTCCTCAATAATCTACAACAATAACTCTCGGAATTAATTCACCATAATAACCCTTCAAAATATTCTTCTGAAATAACCTTCTAAAAAATTACCACTAACAATATTAATAATAATTCACCACTTTAACTTTCAAAATTATTTACTACAATAACCCTCACAGTCTTACCTGGGACGCGGTCGGGTCAAGAAGTACCTGCTCCGCGACTAGGGGTGAGTTTAGTGTTGGTGTTTAGCTCAGTCTACACATAAGGAGACTGACTAGTATCAATCGCCTTCTACACATCTCCCCCCATGCTGGGTACCGAGATGGAGACTCAGTCTCCAGAAGAACTGGCTACTTCCCACGGCAATATTAACATGGACTCAGAAAGCAGTCAGTCAGTCGAGGAGGGTGAGTTTCAAAAAGTTCTAACCAGGCAACAGAAGAAACGGAGAAGACAGGATGTAAGGCGTAGTGTTGACAGTGATAGTACACATAACGCAAACGACAAGAGAATGAAGAACGACGCCGAGACTGATCAAACCAGTGTCGACGAACGGACAGAACGGTGTCAGGAAGGTGAGGGTCAGCGGAGGTGGAGGCTTGTCTTCCCTTTCTCATTCACACTGGCCTTTCATCACAAGTTTTGGAAGTTTGATGAGCTGGAAAATCCGGGTACCAATGAAAGCACGAGCTTCATACATGGCACTCTGACAGTGGATGGGAAGAAGATTGTAATCTTGATACTCTACAATCCCCCACCAAACAGTAGAAGGCCCAGGCAGGAGTACGAGGACAGCAACAAGGCATGTATAGATGAACTGCAGAGGGCAGTAACTTTACCGCATAGAATGAGAGCGAAGCTGCTGGTCATGGGGGACCTAAATCACGGAGAGATAGATTGGGAAACGAGGAATCCCCATGGCGGGGAGGAGACCTGGGGAGCGAAGCTGGTAGACATTATTGACAGGAATTTCCTAACACAGCATGTGAAAGAAGATACTAGGGAAAGAGGAGGGGATACGCCCAGCCTATTAGGTCTCATTTTCACCCAGAATGTAGAAGACATCGAGCAGTTGGAACATGAAATACCACTAGGAGCTAGTGACCATTGTGTCCTAGTCTTTGACTACATGATGGAGCTTAAAATTGTGACCAAAGGACAAGAGGTCCGGGAAAGGAGACTTGATTACAGAAAAGGGGACTACAGAAGGATAAGGGACTACCTGGGAGGAGTGCAGTGGGAGGAAGAACTTAGAGGAAAAACAGTGCAAGGTATGATGAACCAAGTCATATTGAAATGCAAGGAGGCTGAAGAGAGATTTATTCCAACAATAAAGGAAAAAAGCAGGAGGGAATATAATAACCCATGGTTTAATAGACAGTGTCAGGAAGCAAAGATGAGAAGCAGGAGGGAGTGGAGGAAGTACAGAAGACAAAGGACAGAGGACAAGAGGATTAGATGTAACAGAGCTAGGAATGATTACATTAACATAAGACGAGTGTCGGAAAGAAATTATGAGAATGATATTGTAGTCAAAGCGAAAAAGCAACCTAAATTACTACATAGCCATATAAGAAGGAAGATGTCGGTAAATGACCAAGTGACAAGACTGAGGAAAACAGAAGGGGCATATACAGAAAGCGACAAGGAAATCTGCGAGGTACTGAATGCAAAATTCCATGGAGTGTTCACAACCGAGCCTGAGCAGCTCCCATTGTTAGAAGAGATTACCCAAGATGAAAAACTATCAGATATAGAGGTGACAGCAGAGGATGTAATGAAACAGTTGACAACACTGGATGCAAATAAAGCTGTTGGACCAGACAAAGTATCACCGTGGATACTTAAAGAGGCAGCGCAGGCTCTCAGCGTGCCTCTGGCAATGATCTTTAATGAGTCACTTATGTCGGGAGAATTGCCCAGTTGCTGGAAGGAGGCAAATGTCGTACCGATTTTCAAAAAAGGTGATAGGGAGGAGGCACTTAACTACAGACCCGTATCACTGACAAGCATCCCCTGCAAAATACTTGAAAGAATAATTAGGCTAAGACTTGTTGAGCACCTGGAGAGCATTGGGTTTGTAAACAAGCACCAACATGGGTTCTGGACAGGGAAATCATGCCTAACAAACCTTTTAGAATTCTATGATAAAGTAACAAGGATAAGGCAGGACAGAGAAGGCTGGGCAGACTGCATATTACTTGACTGCCAAAAGGCCTTTGATACAGTACCGCACATGAGACTGCTATTCAAACTTGAGAGGCAGGCAGGAGTAAGCGGAAAGGCCCTAGTATGGGTGAAGAACTACCTAACAGGAAGGAGCCAGAGGGTAATGGTAAGGGGCGAGAAGTCGGACTGGCGAACAGTAACAAGTGGAGTACCTCAAGGACCGGTGCTGGGGCCAATCCTCTTTCTAATTTACGTAAATGATATGTTTACAGGAGTGGAATCATACATATCAATGTTTGCGGATGACGCAAAATTAATGAGAAGAGTTGTGACAGACGAGGATTGTAGGATCCTCCAAGAGGACTTAAACAGGCTGCAGAGATGGTCAGGGAAATGGCTACTGGAGTTTAACACCAGTAAATGTAAAGTTATGGAAATGGGATCAGGTGACAGGAGACCAAAGGGACAGTACACAATGAAGGGGAACAGCCTACCTGTAACGATTCGAGAAAGAGACCTGGGAGTGGATGTGACACCTAATCTAACTCCTGAGGCACATATAAATAGGATAACGACAGCAGCGTACTCTACACTGGCGAAAATTAGAACTTCATTCAGAAACCAAAATGAGGAGGCTTTTAGGGCGCTTTACACTGCCTACGTGAGACCCGTCTTAGAGTATGCCTTGCCATCATGGAGCCCCCACCTGAAGAAACACATAAAGAAACTGGAGAAGGTTCAGAGGTTTGCGACGAGGCTTGTCCCAAAGTTACGAGGGATGGGATATGAAGAGCGGCTGAAGGAACTGACCCTTACGACACTAGAGAAAAGAAGGGAGAGAGGAGATATGATAGGGACATATAAAATACTCAGGGGAATTGACAAAGTGGAAATAGATGAAATGTTCACACGTAATAATAACAGAACGAGGGGATATGGGTGGAAACTGGAAACTCAGATGAGTCACAGAGATGTTAGGAAGTTTTCTTTTAGCGTGAGAGTAGTGGAAAAATGGAATGTACTTGGGGAACAGGTTGTGGAAGCAAATACTATTCATACTTTTAAAACCGAGTATGAATGTTAAAACCGAAAGGCCGAGTATGAATGTTCCCCGGCCGGTGAATGTTACAGAGCAAGCAAGAGCTCTTACCCAGACACCGGGAGCACAACAATACAGTCTGCCCCAAACAGCGCCAGTGAACCGGACGAATGCGTGGGTAAAGGAGTCACCTTTACTTCGTCAGGCTCAAGCAACATGCAGCCACGCCAACACTCAGGACTCCGGCAGTGACAGTGTAACGGTGAGTGCAGTGGCTACTGTGGCTCAGAAAGAGGGCAATAATAATATGGTCAAGGAGGTGTGGGCTGAACTAAGAAAAGTTGGTGAGTTCCTCCGAAATCTTGGGCAGAGAATCGAATCCATCGAGACGAAATTAAACGTTCAGGTGAAGGTCAAGGAAAGTCACAAAACAGTGAACGAAAGTCAGGATATATTGGTTGAGGACAATAATGAAATATTGAGTGATGAAATGAAGTAAAGTGAAGTGTGTGTGAATGATGATAGTCGTAGTGAAAGGAAGAACCCTATAATTACACTTAAATTGAAGGAATCATTTGGGCCAATAATGGACATCACAGGACTGAAAAAATCTCTTGAGAAACGCAATGTCGCTTTTACTGGTGAACTTGGGAGGAAGTGGGAGATGTTATACAAGGTATGGCTATCATTTAGTGAACTTATTGGGGATGACTTAGAAAGTGAATTGTTTAATAATGGATCACCCTAGACTGAAAGTGTTGTCATGGAATGTTAATGGTTTAAGAAACAGGGTTACAGATGTTCATTGTTATGTGATGGGAAATGATATTGATGTTGTAGCTCTCCAGGAGACAGGGGATAGGAATGAAGGCTTATTGAAATTAAATGGCTATAAAGGGTTTAACCTCTTCGCCGCAAATAACATCAGAGGCACGTCGATTTATGTTAAGAACTCCATACCAGCAGAGTTAGTAGAACCCCAGTCAAAAATGCAAGGTATAGAGAGTGTCTGTGTTAAATTATCATTAAGGGAAGGGGAATTTATTGTAGTTAATTTGTATGTGGATACATACAAAACTGCTTCGGAACTGCTTCGACCCTCACTATCTACCTGACTGCATTTATATTAATCCTTCACTGGTCATTGGGGACCCTAATGCTCGGCACACAAGCCTTGGGACAATGGGTAGTATTAATGCTAATGGGGTCAAGTGGTTACAGTTCCTGCAAGATCATCCAGATACCTGTCTCTTGGGAAACAACGAACCAACTCACATCAGGGGAGGACGGCTTGACTATGCCTGTATTTTAAACTCTCAGGGGATTAGGGGGGGGAGGCTCGGGTTGTTCGGGAACTATTTAGTGACAACTTTGCCTTGAACGTTGAATTACCAATGGGGAAAAAACAAGTCCACTTTCAAAGGAAAAGGCTAACTATTAATAAAGATATGAAAAATTATTGTATTCAAAATATGGGAGATTGGTATCAACAATACACGCCGCTCTGCGTTGATGGTTTTTACGAGGACATGGTCGAGAACATAGAGAAATTAGTACAGAGGGAAAATAACGGGGGCAGGGGAAGCAAGACGCATGGACCTAAGAAATTTAAATATTCCAATGATCAGCAAGTTAAGGGGTGGGAGAGAATGCTACGGAGTGCACATAAAGAATGGTCAAAAATGGAATGAGGGATGAAGAGAAAAATACAATGTTGGAAGTGGCTAGGGAATGCAGTCAAGTGAGGAAGGAGGCGCAGGACAGATACTCGCAAGACTTTGCTCAGTCCATTGGTAACACTAAAAATCTTAAAGACATATGGAGAGCAGTAAATAAAATCAGGAGTTGTAAGACCAAAATCATTGCTCACTAAGATCCAGGGAAGGTTGCTAATGAGTTAGTAGATAAATGAACTAGTGCTGCTGGTATGGAGTCCTTACCTGCAGACACAAGAGTCACCATTGAGTCATGGGAAAATATTAGAAATGGAGTAACTTTATGTGCCTTAAATACAAGATCTGTAACATGCACTGAGATAACTCACGATGAGGTACTGGATGCTATAAAAAGTGGCAGCTCTACTGCTCCGGGGAAAGATGGCGTAACGTATGACATTCTTAATTATTTAGCCGGTATGAAACCTAGTCCCTTACTTGATTTGTTTAATATGAGTTATAGAGAGGGAAAGTTATCAAGAAAATGGAAAGAGGCTGTCATCATTCCTGTCCCTAAGTCAGACGGAGGCTACAGGCCTGTCTCCTTAATATCCAGCTTTTGTAAAATGATGGAAAGGATTTTGTTAAATAGGCTACTCTACCTTGAAGGTGATAACATGTCCAGTAATCTCTTTGGTTTTATCAAAGGCAAAAGTACTGCGGATTGTCTCTTAAAGTGTTTGTCTAATGTGGATGACAATTGTAGAATTTTTGTTGATCTGCAAGGAGCATTTGATAAAGTCAATGGGGAAGTAATTTTATACGAATTAGCCAAACTGGGAATAACAGGGAGATTGCTACATTGGATAAGGGATTATCTACAAGGCAGAAAAGGTCAGGTGTATTACCAGGGATACATGTCTGAGGAACGGATGTTTCAGTTAGGTACCCCCCAAGGGGGAGTTTTAAGTCCCACCTTATTCAATGTATTAATGAACAGATTAGCATCAGAGATGTATCCTACAGGGGTCACGACGATCATATATGCTGATGACATTCTTATACAAGGTACTTCTGGGAACAAAATACAAACTGCTCTTAACATACTTGGTACAACCTGTCACAAGTTAGGCTTACTTATAAATGCAGACAAAACCAAATATGAGTATAGGAAACGAAGAAATATAACACTTAATCTAAATGGGATGGAACTGAGCCGTGTTCAGAAGTACAAGCATCTGGGCATGTATGTTGGATAACCATTTGTATGTTGGATAACCATGTGAGAGTAAAAATGTTGAATTAAATCATATCAGCACCTTATGTAAAGCCCGTCTGCATCCTCTAAAACCACTGGCTCTTTCTGGTAAAGGTGTTCGGGTACCTATCTTGCAGATGTTATACACAAGCACTGTTCGGTCCCTGATAGACTTCGCAGCACCCGTATTGTCTTACACAGGCCAAGGCAGAATTAAAAAAATAGAGCTGAGACAGAACGAGGCTATGAGGATTATTCTTGGATGTCAAAGAAATGCAATGATGGAAATAATGAGAATGGAATTAAATTTACATAGTGTGTATGATAGAGTCCGTGACATTAACACTAGAGTATCTATTCATTTCATGCGGAGAAAAGGAGGGGATGAGCTGTTTCAGAGTGTTCAGACCTGCTTGAGTGACGTACACACTTCCAGGAAACTGAGGGAGACACGCTACACGAGGGAATTAGCTCATTACCTCAGGGAATACGATGTACTTGACTGCTGTAAACCCTCTTACCAGTGTAATAGGTCTGCTCCCTGGAAAGTACAGAAAATAGACGTCGAAATTGTACCCCTCAAGGTGAAAAAGATTCATCATGAACCGGGACAATTACGGTGTTTGTATGGAAGCATGATATCTCGGTTACCAAGAGGCAACAGTTTACATGTATATTGTGACGGGTCGGTGGCGGAGGATGGCAGGGCAGGGTGTGGTGTCCTAATAAGGGAATATACCGAGTTTGGGACTATGGACAGGGTAATTGAACTTCGACTTAGTAATTATATATCATCCACACAAGCTGAACTGCAGGCCATTCTGGCGTGTTTGGAGGAAGTGTGTCATGACGACAAAAATGTTTTTGTATTTGTCGATAGCCGAGGAGGACGTGATTCCTTAAACAGTCGAAACCCAGTCTTCATGTCCATAGTTGAGGATTGTAAGAAAAGGATAACTGAGATACAGCTGAACGGTCATAGTGTGAAATTCATGTGGAATCCATCTCATGTTGGAATAGTGCTCAACGAAGTGGCGGATGACTTGGCCAAACGTGCCTCATCAAAACCACAAGTTGACTTTGAATGTGAATTCACAATGTGACAAATAAGAAGCAAAATCAGAAATATTCAGGCACAGGCAGAAGTGGAGAGGAGAAGTATAATGTATGAGAGAAGTCAAACCATGCAATACTACATGTATGTGAGTCAAAACACCCATTTCACTTATGGTAAAAGGAGAAATGCTTGGAATGACTCTGTGAACATGCGGCTCAGTCTTGGGTACAAATATTACTGGGAGTATGGGAAAGGTGTTCATGATAATGACACAAAGTGTAAACTATGTGGTATGTTAAGGTCTCACACCCTTGCCCATTATGTTCTTGATTGTCCGTTGATTAATGTATATAGAAACACTGAGATAAGGACTGTTCCTGAACAAATAGCCTGGATGTGTCACAACGGAAAGGTTGATGATATTCTTAAAAGATATAAGAATTTTACACCAGGACTGTAATTTTTTGCTGAATTATCTGCATGTCTCTTGCCAATTGTCTATACAGTATACCTAGGTCATAAATGTATTTGTATACGTCTGGTACAATACTACTTGTGTAAAGGAGGAAATGTAGAAGTTTATCTCTCAGAATGTTTGTTAATATGTTTATTGTTTGTGATGTGTGTATATGTATGTATTTAACACGATGTACTGAACGGGGTGAGAATAGCTTGAGCTACCTCATCCCTTTGTGTGTATTTTACCTTAATAAATTATTTCAATTTAGATTTCAGTTTCACAATAACCATCCCTAAAAATTCACCACAATAACCCTCATTGTAGTAAAATCACAATGGCATCATATATCAATATAAATAATTTTCACTCCATTGTCTCAAAATGATATTAATTGATATATCTCGTCATTGTGATTTCATTGTGATCTGAGTCTATTGTATGAGTGTGGAGGTCATTTCCGATGTCCAGAGTGTGGTCAAGTTGGCTGTAAAACCCTGGTTGGGCTCCGGTTTGGGGCCTCAAGAACCTTTCTTTAAATTCAGTAGAGTTCTGGCTTGGTCGACTTATCTTTCGTAATTATCTTTCTCAACATCATCATGTGTTATTGCAACCCGTTTCTTTGTTATTGGAAATGAAATAATACTTTATCCACTCGAAATATTATGAGAAAAATCTTATTATATGGAACCATGTTGCAGCTCCTTGTGTCTACTTATTAATTGATTTCCTTTGTTTGGAATTTATATTAAAAGGATGAAAAAAGAAAAAGGAAGAGGTCTACATGACATGGGCTCGAGCTGACGACCGTCCGGCCACCAGCGGAATGCCCCACTCTGAGGCCGTGACTCTTCCTAATAAGTCAAGACTCACTAAGTATTATATAGACCTTCACCGCAAGTGACCCCGAGAGACCATGTATATGCAGTAATATCCAGTGACACTAAGAACATTCATCTGAAGGAAGTGATAACCTTACAGGAGTAAAAACTGCCCTCATGGTAATTAACAGAGAAATCTTAATACAACATTCCTGTTATGGTAAGAATGAAAGCGATCACTCATGACACGACTTTTATGACCTCTGGGTCGTCAGAGGTCACCCGTGTGTGTGTTTACTTATATTTTCATTAATCAACATTCGCAGGATTTACTTTTTTATTAGGAGATCAGTCATAAACGTTGTAGATATCTCGTGGACAGAAATTGTCATACAGCCACGTGATTACATAGTCATGTATACAGTGAAACTGCTTGTCTGACAACCAAGAGGTCTCATATATTGTTCTTATAGAGTTGTTAATTGGTTGTGAACATCTGCTCTTTGGTCCTGCATCTCAACTGTCAATCAACTTATTTACATGATTCTGGGCCTATTGGGCTCCATAATATCTACATTTGTAACTGTAGGGAGTCTGCGTCCATAACATCACTTCCAAATGCATTACATTTGTAAATAATCCAAGCAAGTAACTTATCCCAATAATCCACGAAAATATCCCTCCACAATAATCCACAAAAATAATCCCCCATAATTATTTACCAAAATAATGGTCTGAAATATCCCACACAATAACTCTAAATAATAATCCAGCAGAATTATAAGTACTAATCCAACACAAAAACTCTAAATAATAATCCAACTCAATAACTCTAAATAATAATTCAACTCAATAACTCTAAACAATAATCCACCACAATAAATATTCATATTAATTAACCATCATAATTATCAATAATTATCTACCTCAAAAATCTAATAATCCACAACAATAGTCCTCCACAATTGTCAACCAAAATCACCCTCCACAATAATCTACAAAAATAGCTCTCCAAGCAAAAAACACAATAATAACCATCCGTAATAATCCTCAACAATAACCAGCATTAATAATCAAGCACTATAACCCTCCATAATAACCCTCCAAAATAACCTTTCATAAGAAGCCACCAAAAAAATCCTCCATAATAATCATACAGAATAATCCTCCATAATAATCCATCACAACAACCTCACATAAGAATCCACCACAATACCTCTCCATAGTAATCTTCAACAGTAACCCTTCACACTAAGACTTACGATTAACCCTCTCTAATAATCCACCACAATTACCCTCGATAATAATCTACCAAAATATCCCTTATAATAATTTACCCCAATAAGGTTCTATAATAATAATGCATTAGAATAATCCTCCATAATAATTTCTCACAATTACCTCCCCCATATTCCTTCACTATAATCCTCCATATTATTTCTCCAAAATAACCATCAACCATAATCCACCACAATAACTCTCCATAATAATTCCCCACATTAACCCTTCCCAATAAGCCATCAGAATACCACCAGATTATTCAAAGTCTCTGTACCTAACGCCTGCTAATTCCACTAATGTCAATAAGATAATCCTTTCCCTTAAAACAAAGTTTAGTGCCCTTGCTGAGATACCAACTCTAATTTATAAAAAAAAGCTTCCAGATTTTTAGCTCCTGCCATTGTATTGGTTTACAACAAGTCACTTGAAATATTCTAAAAAAAAACGAGAGTAACCCCAGTCCATAAATGTGGTGATCTCACTGATGTCAACAACTTCAGACCTATATCAGTTCTGCTTAACTTGTCCAAATTTTTTGAAAAACAAATCTACAAGCAGCTTTACTATTATCTAGCCAAATGCACTATACTTAGTTCTTTCCAATATTGCTTCAGAAAAAAAAACACTAACGATGCACTTATTAGTATGATTAACTTGCTACATACAGCTCTTGATAAAAATGAGTTCCCTGTTGAGTTAGTTGTTGACTTATGTAAGGCTTTTCACACTCTCAATCACCAAAGCCTTCTTATAAATAACATCATTATGGAGTCAGAGGTCACTCCCTCAGATATCTCCAGTCTTACCTTACTGACAGTCTCCAGTATGTTTCTGTGAATAATTCCATTTCTCCCTCCATACTCATCAACATTGGTGTTCCTCAGGGCAGCATACTTGGCCCTCTCCTCTTTCTCCTTTACATTAATGACCTTCCACATGCCTCACAACACCTCAAACCAGTTCTATTTGCTGATAACACAACCTTCATTTTCTCCAGTCCTAACCCTCTTGCTCTAAATGTCACAGTGAATACTGAACTAATTAAAGTCCACCTTTAGCTAACTGCTTATAAACTCACTCTTAACATTCACCAAACATTCTATATTTTGTTTGGCAATAAATCCTCAAATCAAATTAATCTAAGAAAAAACAATATCCAAATTAGTAATAAAGTTGATGGCAAATTCCAAGGTGTTCTCATCAATAACAAGCTGAATTTCCAAGGACAAAATCTCAATATATCATAAAAAAATGCTAAAATGTTGGCATTCTTACTAAGATCAGATATTATGCCCTGGTGACGCTCTATTACTCTCTCATCAATCCTTATCTCAATTATGGTATTTGAGCTTGGGTTTCTACTACACAAAATCATTTACGTCCTCTAAATACTCAACAGAAAGCTGCTATTAGAACAATATCTAACTTTTGCTCCAGACAGCACTCGGTACCCTTACTCAAATCTTTGAATATGTTAGATATTAAGCTACTGCACATCCTCTCATGTGTACTCTATATATTTAAAATTAGAAATGCTCTAAAAATGAAGGGATCCAGACTGTGGAATGACCTCCCCAATCATGTCAAAGGCTGTACCTCTCTCAACCAGTTTAAGAGTAAAATTAAGTACTACCTAATTAACTCCATGTAACCTAGCTTACCCCTAAATGTTATTCCATGTCTTGCTATTTGAAACAATGTTGTTAGTTTGCCAACTTGTATAATTACTGATTTCTGCCATGTTCCACCCCCCCCCCTTTTTTCCTTTTTTCAACACAATTTATACTTTAATTCCAATTACTATTAAGTTTTAGTCTAAGTGTTTTTACCCCCACACCTTGCCCGAAACGCTATGCGTATTAGTGGCTTTAGGTATTGTATGTACTAGCTCTATCTATAAATCTACCAGTATGTTTGTAACTCTTCATTATCGTAAGTACTTTTCTTGAATAAAAAAATAAATTTTTATTTTAATTTAATTTTAATTTAATTTTAATTTAATTTTAGTTAAATCTCCAAATCTCCAATCTCCAAATTAATCTACCACCATCACACTCTGAATTAATCCTCCACAATAACCCTTCAAAATAATTACCACTAAAAGTATTAATAATAATTCACCACTATAACTTTCAAAATTATTTACTGCAATAACCCTGCCTTAAAATTCACAACAATAACTCTCATCACAGTGAAATCCCAATTGCGTCATGTACGAAAGGAAATAATTTTGAGGTATTGTTGTGACTTGAAGAGTTAAATTTACTCCGATGCCTCAAAATGATATCCATTGATATATGACGTCATTATGATTTCACAACCTGCTCTCACACAAGACAGCACATATATGACTTATTGCTTATTGTCACTATTTCGCTTGTAAATAAGTACATATGTGACATATTCCAAGCTATATTTCTTTCAAGACACTAACTTTTTCTCTCAGTTTTTTTAAACAATAGTGATTTTATTCTAAATTTGACAATATCCTGAGTTACTTTACAATTTATTTAAATATTTTAGTTTTGTTTTTTTGTTTAAAAACTGTAATATCAATATATGTATAGGTTCAGTACTAATTGTAATATATTAACATACTAAGAAGGTTAGGTTAGGTTGTGGTTTTATATTCAGCTTTTCAAGGTAAACTCAAATATTCACAATAAATTAGTATGTCACATTTGCACTTATTCATAAGCATGATATTTACTATAAGCAAGTGCAAGAACGGGATCAATTTCACTGTGATCTGAGTGTGGCTTAAGAGTGTGAACGCAATTACCGTTGGTCTGAGTGTGATCGGGTCGACTGTAAAACCCTGGATGGGGTCCGGTTTGGGGCCTCTAGAACCTCCCATTAAATTCAGTAGAGTTCTGGCTTGGTCTATTTATCGTTTGTAATAATTTTTCTCAAGTATGTGTTATTGCAACCGGTTTTTTTTCATTTACTGAATATGAAATATTATTTTCCCATATGAGATATTATGAGGACAAATTGTAATATGGAACTGAATTGCAGCTCCTTGTATTTGTTTATTAAATTATTCCCTGAGTTTGAAATTTATGTTATAAACAAATTATGAAAAGTTTAAATTAGAACTTATAATGATGGGTAAGTGACACTACTACTATTAGAAAGTAATTATGATGGGGCTTTCCTTACATTACAGTATACTCTATTTCAATATAAATTTATTTAGAATACTACTTGAATATTCTCTTTATTCATAAATAATGGAGGATGTATGTTTTGATTCTATTCGTCCAGTTACAGTCAGCACACAAATGGCATTACTGGACTTAACACTCAATGGAATACTTTGCATACTATTCCCTGCCACTTCCTGAGTATGAATATTGTAACTGAAAAACTTTGTCAAAGGCATTGTACAATTTGGTACAGGAATTATTTGTACCTCACTGAAAAATTTAAGGTTTGACTTTAAATTAAAATTTGACAAGATATTACGATAACATTATATAGTACTAGATTATGTAAAGTTAGAATTTGTTTTAATCTATATTATCAAATAAGTCAAACAAAATTTAAGTACTGTATACGATATTTACGAACGTATAATATATAGTTAAGATGAAAAAATCATCAATTTAAGTGTTATATTTGTGCATTAAGCAACTAACTAACTTTCTGGATGGTAAGCAAGCTTTAACATAAATTTAATATTGGCTCCTATGTTCATACTTCAACTGTTTTATGATTTTTACATGCTTAAGTAAAAAATTTTGTCACCATTACTTTATTTTCAAATTAAACTTCAGTGCAACATCTTCCGATACTTAGTGGTCATGTCATATTGTTCTTCTACATTCATATACTTTTTTCCCGCCTTTAATTTTCAGCTGAGTCAAGGTCTGCACTTTGAGAGGAGATTAAGCAATATCACTTTTGCCACAGTGAGTAATGTCATTATTTTAAAAGAGCAATTTTATTATTTATCGTTAATGCAAAGAAAGAGGGTTATAATTCTTACATAGTTACAGTTATATAAATTATGTATAATAATTGTTCCTTAACCCTAGAAATGTGTCCATCAGAATTGCCATGCTGCATGTGCATAGTGTATTGAAAAGACTCTTTCTGGCGGGTTTTTGCAGCCTGGAAACCTTCATGCGATTAAGTCCAAACCAGTCTTGCAAGTCATATATAAATCTACTGGGATCATTGGCCAAAACCTGGTAACAATATATAAAGTTAAAGCTCGGGAAAGAAAGACAAGGAATAGAAGTCATTTATTAAAAAAGAGTAGTATGGAAAGAGGGGATTTGAAGCAGACCATCATGTGGCCTGCGGTGGTGACTACTTCAGAGCGAGGAAACACTTCATGATCCCATTATATGACTGATCTTTCAATCGTCGCTTAAACTTTAATGGGCCTCAGGAAATGACGAATCAGCTCACAACACCTCAGAAAATCAGAATCTATCCGCGACAGGCCATTGGCCATACACGCATAACTCATGGACACCTAAGGAAGCATCGCCCTGCTCCCTGTTGTCGACACTGCATTGTCCCCCTTACGATTTTGCCTTAAAGAATGTCCGGATTTCCAGGACGAACGTGAGTCTTGCTTCCCAACCGTCCCTCGCGGTCACTTGTCTCTCGATAGAATTCTCGGTGAAACGGATACCTTTGATATCGTTCACCTTAGACGTTTCTGTCCTCATAGTGGCATCCTTAGTATTTAGCGCCCTATGATTATCCCACACATATGATGGTGATACATAGCCTTCCCGGCTTAGTGCCTTCTTTTGATAATTACTTACTTAACCTCGACAAGAATTGTCATCTGGGCAAAGGGAGCGGACCTTCCACAAGCCGCCGGCTTCCTGTCCTCGTCGAGGCCACTAGTGTTAGTGGCTCTCAGTTAAACTCAGATAACCTGTAAGCACAGCGAAGCATCCCCATCGACGACACTGGTCCATGAACACTACAGTCGCCCAAATGTTGCAAGCAAGCAAAACATATTCCAGTAATGTTTAACGAATTTAAGATTAAAGTCGATTCCTTATTACATTAATACACTTTACACAGATTTGCCCCAATAGTTGTCCATGGCTGGTCAATATACATGACATACTGATTTAGGGGCGACGACGATCGAGGGATCGGATGCGCTCCGGCGTACCCTGGAAGAGTAAATCGTAAAGCCTTATTGTTAACTGAACATTGCCGGTCGGCGGAAACTAATACATTGATGAGAAGATGATTGGGGAACCCCAAGAGTTCCCCATGAAGGCAAGCACCGGCCACGCCCCTCACGGAGAACATAGGGTAGCAAAGCAAAAACTTGGCCCCTAAATAACACAAAAAATCATTCAGTGCCCCCTTCCCCCCGGCAGAACAGAAGCCAGCCACTTACCATGTCTGAGGCCACACAAGACCACCAAGATCCGCCAACTCCCGGTACTTCTCGTCGAACAACATCACCCCGCCCGAAGGACCAGCCAGAAAACGTTCAAAATCTATCCACTATCTGCAGTAAAAAGGTACCTGGGAGTTAGACAGCTGTTACAGGCTGCTTCCTGGGGGTGTGTAACAAAAAGGAGGCCTGGTCGAGGACCGGGCTGAGGGGACGGTAAGCCCCGAAATCATCTTAAGATAACCTCAAGAAGATATCCTGTGATCCCAGATGGGATATGTGCCAGACGTCGTACAAATCGGACAGTTGAACAGAAACGCCAAACGGCAGTATCAGACCCTATGGGTAAAACCGAGAAACGAAATGTGTTTCGGCGGCCCTCAGGTGGAGTAGGTGTCCAGACGTCCGCTCGTCGTCACGGCTGAACCAGCAATCCAAACTTCGATAATTCTTGTTGTAGTGAAATTATAGTTGCATACACCGTAGACTTTTATTAATTCCTACAGCCCGAATATTTCCAAGATTCACAAGAATCATCAACATGAGGGAAAAACTGAAGCTTCCAACAATACTAGAGAGAATCATGCAGGTCAACTGTACCTTTTGCCTTAAAGTCATGAGAGACCCTACATCTTCTGCATTGCTCAGAGACAAATTATTGAGTGCTGTTAACACCCTATTGACTGGTGCCGAAATACCAACTCACTCCTTTAATGATAAATGGCTGAGAAAAAATGCCTACAATCTCATTAAAGTCTACATTCCTTTTAAGTGCAATCTACCTGTCTCTGATATTCCTCTTTATCTGTACCCCAATATTCAAGTATCATTCACACCTGTCACAAAGAATGATAATGAGAATCTTGCTCTTCTCAAGGCTGTCACACTCGAAACAATGGGCTGCTCCTTAGAATTTAAGATATCACGAGCACTGTGACTACACCGACGGTTCAGTCCAATCTTGTACAGGACGGATTGCAGCCGCATGTAGGTTTTATAGAAATAATATTTGCACAAAGACTGTCAATGTCAGTTTAAATAACTGGCTAACCTCCACACAAGCAGAACTAGCAGCACTACAACAAGCTATCAGTACATTAAAAAACATTGAAGGAAGAATAATATTTTGTGATTTAAAGTCTGTTCTTCAAGCAATCGAAAACTTCTCCTGTAAGATCGACAGCAAGAACCTCATACTACCAATTAAAATGATCTAATTGCTATAGAGAGTAAAGGGTCTCGAATCTCGTTTATATGGATACCTTCTCACATAAATATAACCCATCATAATGAGTCAGACATTGCAGCCAAATTAGCGTGCAACAAAGATGAAGTTGAATTAGATCTAGGTATCCCCATCTCTACTGTAAAAACTGTATTGGTTCAAACACTCAGGTCTGATAGGAAAGAAATTACTGACTCCCATCGACCTGAAAGAACTAGTATTAAGAGCTATGATTTTTTCAGATCTGAAACCTATATCTATGGGCAGCACAAAACGTCCACCAGACTGTGCGACACAGTGGTGGCAGAGATCAGGTTGGGTTACCGTTACCTGTGGCAGGTGGCTACAGGTGACGGATCTCCCAATTCTGAGCACTCCAGGTGCAAACTCTGTGAGTAGGAACTGCGGCATGATCTCCCAAACTACATCACCGAATGCCCAGTTATTAGACCTTTCAGATCAGTTGGCATGAGGTACCTGAAGCTTTGCAATTATTTTATTCACTCTCGTGTTCTTAAAGATATCCTCATATTGCACCCAAAATTTGCCAGTGCAGGCTACGAAACATATGGCCCTGTATGACTAACCATCCTGCGAGATGGGGAACTTTTATTACCACTGCTACCTTATTCACAATTGTGTTGATGATATCCTCAAAATGCATCCTGGGTCTGCCAGTGCAGACTACCTATCACATGCCTCTGTATGACTAACCATCCCGTGTGATGGGGATTTTTTAGATCACGTATTTAGCGTTTTTGACACACTGTACTCCCCTTCATATAGTCTAGGGTAGCTGCACAAATGCAGATGTACCTCATGTATTAATAAAAAAAAAAGAATATTTCCAAACTTATGAATAAATTTTAGTTAAGGCACTTTACTGTTCACTGTAAATCAATCTAAACTGCACTAAAGTCAGTGTTCCTCTTATATTACATTTGAATTCACTGTACAGCCCCAGTTTCCTACCAAACTATCACGGACTTATTAATCAGAAACCTGGCAGTTGAACAAAGTAGAAATATTATTTTCAAGCCGCTCATCAAATTCCGAACGTTTTGATGCATGCAACAACAAAAGAAATTCAATTCCCAAATTAATGTAACCACAAACAAAAATTTAGATCCAAAAAAGTCTAGATTCCAAACTAGCAGATCAAAATCAAACTAGCAGATATATATATATGTCGTACCTAGTAGCCAGAACGCACTTCTCAGCCTATTACGCAAGGCCCGATTTGCCTAATAAGCCAAGTTTTCCTCAATTATTATATTTTCTCTAATTATTTTCTTATGAAATGATAAAGCTACCCATTTCATTATGTATGAGGTCAATTTTTTTTATTGGAGTTAAAATTAACGTAGATATATGACAGAACCTAACCAACCCTACCTAACCTAACCTAACTTATCTTTATAGGTTAGGTTAGGTAAGGTAGCCGAAAAAGTTAAGTTAGGTTAGGTTAGGTAGGTTAGGTAGTCGAAAAAATAATAATTCATGAAAACTTGGCTTATTAGGCAAATCTGGCCTTGCATAGTAGGCTGAGAAGTGCGTTCTGGCTACTAGGTACGACATCTATATATATATATATATATATATATATATATATATATATATATATATATATATATATATATATATATATATATATATATATATATATATATATATATATATATATATATTAGTATATTTTGGTAGCAGTCTTTCCTGTAGACATATATTATTAAATATGACCGAAAAAGTAAGATTAATAATTCTAACACGAATTTTCTCAATCTTTCGTACATTACGCTTCACTGTTGGAGGTAAATCAAAAATCAATTCTCCAAAATTCATTTTTATTTCTAGTCTGACGCGACACGGGCGCGTTTCGTAAAACTTATTACATTTTCAAAGACTTTAGTTCACAAATACACAACTGAATAGAACTTACGTATCTCCGATTTTATATCTACATTTGAGTGAGGTGGAAGGGGTGATGTGGCATTAACACAAGACAGAACAAAATGTGGTATTAATAGGGTATTAATTTCATCAACACAAGACAGAACAAGAGTATTAATAGGGTATTAATTTCATCAACACAAGACAGAACACGAAACAATGGATATTGAATAGAAGTGTTTGTAGAAAGCCTATTGGTCCATATTTCTTGATGCTTCTATATTGGAGCGGAGTCTTGAGGTGGGTAGAATATATATATATATATATATATATATATATATATATATATATATATATATATATATATATATATATATATATATATATATATATATATATATGTCGTACCTAATAGCCAGAACGCACTTCTCAGCCTACTATGCAAGGCCCGATTTGCCTAATAAGCCAAGTTTTCATGAATTAATTGTTTTTCGACTACCTAACCTACCTAACCTAATCTTACCTAACTTTTTTTACAGACATATATATATATATATATATATATATATATATATATATATATATATATATAAGCCAAGTTTTCCTGAATTAATATATTTTCTCTATTTTTTTCTTATCAAGTGATAAAGCTATATATATATATATATATATATATATATATATATATATATATATATATATATATATACATATATATATATATATATATATCAAATATATATTAATTGTTTGATATATATATGTTATATATATTACAATTAATTTTATAATAGTAATAATAATCAACAATAACTCTAATACCACACAACAATCACCCTCGATAATAATAGCACACAATAATTCCTCCTTAATAAACCACCAAAATAACCCACATTAATAATCAAGCACAATACACTTTCATAATAATCCATCACAGTGACACTACACAATAACCCTCAACCATAAAGCTCCATAATAACTCTAAACAATGACCCTCCATGTTTATTTCCCACAATAACTTCAATAATCTACCAAAATCACCTTCAATAATAATTCAATTCTAATAATAATTCACCACAATAAACTTGTATAATAATCCAACAGAATAATCTTACATAGTAATCCATTATAATGCTTTTCCAGACATAGGATGAAAAAAACAAAAAGGAAGAATTGTACACTTGTTTGGCCTGGAGCTGACGACTGTCCGGCCACCGGCGGCAGACCCCACTCTGAGATCGTGACTCTTCCTAATTAGTCAAGTTGTTGTTGTTGTTGTTGTTGTTATAGATTCAGTTACTCAGAACAAGTTCCAAGTAGCACGAGCTATGGTGAGCCCATAACTTACCTGGCACAGGAGCGGGGCAAGTAGCACGGGCTATGGTGAGCCCGTAGTGGACTTACCTGGCACAGGAGCGGTGTTTTGCGAATTAGTCAAGTCTCACCAAGTATTATATAGACCTTAACCTCAAGGACCCTGAGAGACCATGTATGTGCTTTAATTTCCAGTCACACCATGAACATTTATCTAAAGGAAGTGATAACCTTACAGGAGTGAAAACTAACCTCATGGTACTTAACAGAGAAATCCTAATACAACACTCCTGTTTTGGTAAGAATGGTACGATCACTCGTGACACGACTGTTATGACCTCTGGGTCATCAGAGGTCACCCGTGTGTGTGTGTTTACTTATATTACCATTATTACACACTCAAAGGATTTACTCTTTTTATTAAGATATCAGTCATAATCACTGTTCATGATATTACGGGATATCTAGTTTCACGTGATATCACTTAACCAGTTTATTGTCAGGGAGCCACGTGATCACATAGTCATGTATACTGTAGAGCTCTCTGGACTGACAGCCACGTGGTCATGTGGAGTGGCTGCTCCTGCATCAACAAGGTCATATTTTTTTTGTAATTAGCTTGTGTGGCAACCACGTGGTCATGTATACTGAGGAGCTGCTTATCTGACGACCAAGTGTGGTCATGTATACTGTCGAGCTGCATGTCTGACAACCAAGCGGTCTTGAATATTGTACTTACGTAGTTGTGATTCGGGGGGTGGGGTGGTTGAGTATCTACTCCTTGGTCCCGCCTCTCAACTGTCAATCAGCTGATTCACATGTTTGTGGGGCTATTGGGCTCCATAATATCTACATTTGTAACTCTGTTTGGTGTCTGCCTACACCACTTTACTTCCAAATGCATTCTATTTGTAAATTATCCACGCAAATAACTTATCTTAATAATCCACGAAAACAGCCACCTAATATAATCCTCTAAAATAATACTCCATATTAATCTACCAATATAACGTTTTGTAATAATCCAACACAATAACTCTAAACAATAATCCAATACAATAACTCTAAATAATAATCCAACAAAATAACTCTAAATAGTAATCCAACACAATAACTCTAAATAAAAATCCCACAGAAGAAATGTCCATAATAACTATTCATAATAACCATCAATAATTATCTACTACAATAAATGTACCTAATAATCCACAAGAATAGTCCTCCGCAATATTCATTCAAAATAACTCTCCAGAATAATCACAAAAATAACTCTCCAGATATAAGCCACAATAATAACCGGGCATAATAATCCTCAACTATAACGCTTAATAATAATCCAGCACTATAACCCTGAATAAAAATCCTCCAAAGTAATCCTTCATAATAAGGCTCCAAAACCCCTCTACAATAATACAAGAGAATAATTCTCCATAATATTCCAACACAATAACCTTTCATATGAATTCACCACACTACCTCTCATAGTAATCTTCAAGAGCTACTGTTCATAATAAGCCTCAACAATAACCCTCTATAATAATCCACAACAAATTTTCATTATAATAATTCACCCCAATAAAATCCATAATATGCAATATAATAATCCACTTAATAATCATCCATAATAACTCACCATAATAACTATCCGCAATAAATCACAAATATAATTTCTTACAATAACCTCCTACATGATATTTGAAAATAACCCTCCATATTAATTCACCAAAATAAATATCAACAATAATCCCCCACAGTAACTCTCTATAATAATTCCCCACATTAACCCTTCTCATTATGCCCTCCACAATAATACAAGAGAATAATCCTCCATAATAATCCAACACAATAACCACAATAACCAAAATAAATATCAACAATAATCCCCCACAATAACTCACTATAATAATTCCTCATATTAACCCTTCTTAATAAGTCACCACAATAATCCTCAATTATATTAAACAACAATAGCCCTCCTCAATAATCTACAACAATAACTCTCCATAATAATCCACCAAAATAAACCTCCATAATAATCAACCACAATATCTCTAGGAATTAAACCACATCAATAACCCTTTAAAATAATCTTCTAAAATAACCTTCTAAATAATTACCACTAACACTATTAATAATAATTAACCACTTTAACCTTCAAAATTAGTTACTACAATAACCCTCCCGTTATTAAAATTCACCACAATAACCCTCATTGTAGTAAAATCACAATAGCATCATATATCAATGGAAATAATTTTGAGGTAATGTAGTGACTTGTGGAGTTCAAATCACTCCATTGCCTCAAAATTATATTTATTGATTTATCACGTCATTGTGATTTCATTGTGATCTGAGTCTATTGTAAGAGTGTGAACGTCATTACCAAAGGCCTGAGTGTGGTCGGGTTGGCAGTAAAACCCTGGTTGGCTCCGGTTTGTGCCCGCCACAACCTTAAATTAAATTCAGTAGAGTTCTGGCTTTGTCGACTTATCTTTCGTAATTGTCTTTCCCAACATCAGTATGTGTTAATGCAACCCGTTTCTTTGTTGTTGAAAAAGAAATAATACTTATCCATATGAAATTTTATGTGAACAAAATTATAATATGGAACTGTGTTGCAGCTCCTTGTGTCTACCTATTTATTAATTTCCTGTGTTTGGAATTAATATATATAGATTGAAATTAGAAAAAGGAAGAAGTGTTCGTGAAGATGGCTCCACAATAACCCTTCAAAATAATCTACTGAAATAATCTTCTAATAATTGCTACTAACACTATTAATAATAATTCACCACTTTAACTTTCAAAAATATTTACTAAAATAACCTTTCTTAAAAATTCCTCACAATAATACACATCACACTAAAATTACAATATCTATATATATCAATGAAAATAATTTTGGAGTAATGTAGTGACTTGTGGAGTTCAAGTCACTCCATTGTCTCAAAATGATTTTCGTTGATATATCACGTCATTTTGACTTAATTGTGATCTGAGTCTATTGTAAGAGTGTGATCGTCATTACCGAAGGTCAGAGTGTGGTCGGGTTTCCTGTAAAACCATGATTGGGCTCCAGTTTGGGGATTCCAGAACATTTCATAAATTCAGCAGAGTTCTGGCTTGGTCGACTTATCTTTCGTAATAATCTTTCTCAACATCAGTATGTGATATTGCAACCCGTTTCTTTGTTATTGAATATGAAATAAAAAAATTTCCATATGAAATATTACGAGATTACTTTTTAATATGGAACCATGTTACAGCTCCTTGTGTTTACTTATTAATTGATTTCCTGTGTTTGAAATTTATATGTATAGGTTGAAAAAAGAAAAAGGAAGAGTATCTCATGTCTAGTGTTCGAGCGGATGACTGTCCGGCCATCGTCGGCAGACCTCACTCTGAGGCCGTGACTCTTCCTAATTAGTCAAGACTCGCCAAGTATTATATAGACCTTCCCCTCAAGCGACCCGGAGAGACCATGTATACACTTTAATTTCCAGTGACACCAAGAACTTACAGGAGTGAAAACTGTCCTCATGGTATTTAACAGAGAAATTTTAATACAACACTCCTGTTATGGTAAGAATGAAAGCGATCACTCGTGACACGATTGTTATGACCTCTGAGTCATCCCAGGTTACCCATCCCATCAGCAAGTAACACACGGACTAAGGAGGAACTCTTTGACAACGAAAGGGGCCTCATGACGGTCATAAGAAAGATTATAATAAAAACAGAATAAGATAAATGACGATTGTTGGTACTTGGGAACTTCAACTACAAACCAATAGACTGGGAGGCGTACGAAGCAAGAACGGAGAACATTTCGACAATCAAATTTGTAAGCTTCATTCTGGAGACATTCATGTATCAACACGTCAAGCAGGCCACGAGAATGAGGGAAGGGGATGTTCCGTACATCCATAGGTATCTCAAGACAAAGTGAAAAAATTACTCAAAGGGTTAGGAAGAAATAAAGTAGTTGGCTTTGCTGCGAGAATGTGCAACTTAGCTGAACATTTCACTCCAATTAATATTTCAGAAATCCTTGTGCACAGGAATCTTAGCAGATATATGGAAAAGGCAAACATAGTACCAATCTATGAAAATAATAGTCGAGAGGATCCTCTAAATTATTGACCCGTATCATTAACTAGCGAGGTAGTCAAAACACTAGAAAAAATAGTTAAAGCTATATGGATTGAACACCTCGAGAGTAATGACATTATAATGGACAAAAAAAATGATTTTCGAACCGGGTGATCCTGTGTAACAAATCTACATACTTTTTAAGATAGAGCCACAGAGATATTATAGGAAAGCGGTGCCTGGGTTGACTGTCTTTCTCTGGACCTAAAAAAAAAAAATAACTTTTGACAGAGTCCCACATAAGAGGCGGTTCTGGAACCTGGAACATGCCAGCGGGGTGACAGGGAGACTTCTGTCATGGATGAAAAATGTTCTAACTGACAGATTGATGAGGGCGTTAATCAGAGACAATGTATCTGACTGGAGGAGAGTTACTAGTGGAGAACCACAGGGTTTAGTTCTTGAACAAGAATTGTCTTACGTCCTTAATAATCCAGCACAGTAAACCTACAACATAATCCACCAAAATAAGCCCCACAATAAACCTCAACATTAACCTTTAATAATAAACTTCAACATTAACCTTTAATAATAAATTTGAACATTAACCTTTAATAATAAAATTCAACAATAACCCTTTATAATCATCCTCAACGATAACGATAAATAATAATCTATAACAATAATCCTCCATAATTTTCCAACAGGATAATCATCAAAATAATCCTTCACAATAACCCTTAAGAGTAATCCACAACAATAACCCCATATATGTTAATAATAATACTCAACAATTACCTCTATAATAATAATCAACAATAACTCTCTCTAATAACACACAACAATCACCTTCCATAATCATAACCCACAATAATCCTTCTTAATAAACCACCAAAATAACCCTCAATAATAATCAAGCACAATACTCCTTCATAATAATTCATCACAATAACCTTCAAGAATAAACCTCCATAATAACCCTAAACAGTGACCCTCCATGTTTATTTCCCACAATAACTTCAATAATTTACCAAAATCCCCTTCAATAATAATTCAAATCTAATAATAATTCACCACAATAAACTTCCATAACCATCCAACAGAATAAATATCATTAGTAGTCAATTATAATACTTTTCCAGACATACGATGAAAAAAAAGGAAGAATATTGCTCTACGTTTGGCTCGAGCTGTCGACCGTCAGGCCACCGGCGGCAGACCCCACTCTGAGGCCATGACTCTTCCAGATTAGTCAAGACTCACCAAGTATTATATAGACCTTCACCTCAAGTGACCCCGAGTGACCATGTATAAGCGTTAATTTCCAGTGACACCAAGAACATTCATCTGAAGGAAGTAATAACCTTACAGGAGTGAAAACTGCCCTCGTGGTACTTAACAGAGAAATCTTAAGGGAAGGGGAATTTATTGTAGTAAATTTGTATGTATCCAGGAACTGTTCGACTCTCATTATCTACCTGACTGCATTTATACTAATCCTTCACTGGTCATTGGGGACCCTAATGCTCGGCACACAAGCCTTGGGACAGTGGGTAGTATTAATACTAATGGGGTCAAGTGGTTACAGTTCCTGCAAGATCATCCAGATACCTGTCTCTTGGGAAACAATGAACCAACTCACATCAGGGGAGGACGGCTTGACTATGCCTGTATTTTGAACTCTAAGGGGATTAGGGGGGGAGGCTCGGGTTGTTCAGGAACTACTTAGTGACCACTTTGCCTTGAACGTTGAATTACCACTGGGGAAAAAAACAAGTTCACTTTCAAAGGAAAAGGCTAACTATTAATAAAGATATGAAAAATTATTGTATTCAAAATATGGGAGATTGGTATCAACAATACACGCCGCTCTGCGTTGATGGTTTTTACGAGGACATGGTCGAGAACATAGAGAAATTAGTACAGAGGGAAAATAACGGGGGCAGGGGAAGCAAGACACGTGGACCTAAGAAATTTAAATATTCCAATGATCAGCAAGTTAAGGGGTGGGAGAGAATGCTACGGAGTCCACATAAAGAATGGTTAAAAATGGAATGAGGGATGAAGAGAAAAATAGAATGTTGGAAGTAGCTAGGGAATGCAGTCAGGTGAGAAAGGAGGCGCAGGACAGATACTGGCAAGACTTTGCTCAGTCCATTGGTAATCCTAAAAATCTTAAAGACATATGGAGATCAGTAAATGAAATCAGAAGTTGTAAGACCAATCATTGCTCACTCAGATCCAGGGAAGGTTGCTATTGAGTTAGTAGATAAATGAGCTAGTGCTGCTGGAATGGAGTCCTTACCTGCAGACACAAGAGTCACCATTGAGTCATGGGAAAATATTAGAAATGGAGTAACTTTATGTGCCTTAAATACAAGATCTGTAACATGCACTGAGATAACTCCCGATGAGGTACTGGATGCTATAAAAAGTGGCAGTTCTACTGCTCCGGGGAAAGATGGCGTAACGTATGACATTCTTAATTATTTAGCCGGTATGAAACCTAGTCCCTTACTTGATTTGTTTAATATGAGTTATAGAGAGGGAAAGTTACCAAGAAAATGGAAAGAGGCTGTCATCATTCCTGTCCCTATGTCAGACGGAGGATACAGGCCTGTCTCCTTAATATCCTGCTTTTGTAAAATGATGGAAAGGATTTTGTTAAATATGCTACTCTACCTTGTTGGTGATAACATGTCCAGTAATCTCTTTGGTTTTATCAAAGACAAAAGTACTGCGGATTGTCCCTTAAAGTGTTTGTCTAATGTGGATGACAATTGTAGAGTTTTTGTTGATCTGCAAGGAGCATTTGATAAAGTCAAATCTAAAGTCAATTTGATCTACAAGGCAGAAAAGGCCAGGTGTATTACCAGGGATACATGTCTGAGGAACGGATGTTTCAGTTAGGTACCCCCCAAGGGGGAGTTTTAAGTCCCACCTTATTCAATGTATTAATGAACAGATTAACATCAGAGATGTATCCTACAGGGGTCACGACGATCATCTATGCTGATGACATTCTAATACAAGGTACTCCTGGGAACAAAATACAAACTGCTCTTAACATACTTGGTGCAACCTGTCACAAGTTAGGCTTAGTTATAAATGCAGACAAAACCAAATATGAGTATAGGAAACGAAGAAATATAACACTTAATCTAAATGGTGTGGAACTGAGCCGTGTTCAGAAGTACAAGTATCTGGGCATGTATGTTGGATACACATGTGAGAGTAAAAATGTTGAATTAAATCATATCAGCACCTTATGTAAAGCCCGTCTGCATCCTCTAAAACCAAAGGCCCTTTCTGGTAAAGGTGTTGGGGTACCCATCTTGCGGATGTTATACATAAGCACTGTTCGGTCCCTGATAGACTACGCAACACCCGTATTTTCTTACACAGGCCAAGGCAGAATTAAAAAAATAGAGCAGATACAGAACAAGGCTATGAGGATTATTCTTGGATGTCAAAGAAATGCAATGATTCAAATAATGAGAATGGAATTAAATTTACAGAGTGTGTATGATAGAGTCCGTGACATTAACACTAGAGTATCTATTCATTTCATGCGGAGAAAAGGAGGGGATGACCTGTTTCAGAGTGTTCAGACCTGCTTGAGTGACGTACACACTTCCAGGAAACTGAGGGAGACACGCTACGCGAGGAAATTAGCTCATTACCTCAGGGAATACGATGTACTTGACTGCTGTAAACCCTCTCACCAGTGTAATAGGTCTGCTCCCTGGAAAGTACAGAAAATAGACGTCGAAATTGTACCCCTCAAGGTGAAAAAGATTCTTCATGAACCAGGACAATTACGGTGTTTGTATGGAAGCATGATATCTCGGTTACCAAGAGGCAACAGTTTACATGTATATTGTGACGGGTCGGTGGCGGAGGATGGCAGGGCAGGGTGTGGTGTCCTAATAAGGGAATATATTGAGTTTGGGACTATGGACAGGATAATTGAACTTCGACTTAGTAATTATATATCATCCACACAAACTGAACTGCAGGCCATTCTGGCGTGTTTGGAGGAAGTGTGTCATAACGACAAAAATGTTTTTGAATTTGTCGATAGCCGAGGAGGACTTGATTCCTTAAACAGTCGAAACCCAGTCTTCATGTCCGTAGTTGAGGATTGTAAGAAAAGGATAACTGAGATACAGCTGAGAGGTCATAGTGTGAAATTCATGTGGATTCCATCTCATGTTGGAATAGTGCTCAAGAAAGTGGCGAATGACTTGGCCAAACGTGCCTCATCAAAACCACAAGTTGACATTGAATGTGAATTCACAATGAGACAAATCAGAAGCAAAATCAGAAATATTTAGGCACAGGCAGAAGTGGAGTGGAGAAGTATAATGTATGAGAGAAGTCAAACCATGCGACACTACATGTATGTGAGTCAAAACCCCCATTTCACTTATGGTAAAAGGAGAAATGCTTGGAGTGACTCTGTGTACATGCGGCTCAGGCTTGGGTAGAAATATTACTGGGAATATGGGATAGGTGTTCATGATAATGACATGAAGTGCAAACTATGTGGTATGTTAAGGTCTCACACCCTTGCTTATTATGTTCTTGATTGTCCGTTGATTAATGTATATAGAAACACTGAGATAAGGACTGTTCCTGAACAAATAGCCTGGATGTGTCACAACTGAAATGTTGATGATATTCTTGAGAGATATAAGAATTTTGCACCAAGACTGTAATTTTTTGTTGAATTATCTGCATGTCTCTTGCAAATTGTCTATACAGTATACTTTGGGCATAAAAGTATTTGTGTACGTCTGGTACAATACTACTTGTGTAAAGGAGGAAATGTAGATGTTTATCTCACAGAATGTTTGGTAATATGTTTATTGTTTCTGATGTGTGTATATGTATGCATTAACACGATATACTGAACGGGGTGAGAATAGCTTGAGCTACCTCATTCCTTTGTGTGCATTTTAACTCAATAAACTTATTTCAATTTCAATTTCAATTTCACAATAACCCTCCCTAAAAATTCACCACAATAACCCTCATTGTAGTAAATTTACAATGACATCATATGTCAATGGAAATAATTTTGGGGTAATGTAGTGACTTGTGGAGTTCAAGTCACTCCATTGTCTCAAAATGATATTCATTGATATATCTCGTCATTGTGATTTCATTGTGATCTGAATCTATTGTAAGAGTGTGAACGTCATTACCGAGGGTCAGAGTGTGGTCGGGTTGGCTGTAAAACCCTGGTTGGGCTCCGGTTTGGGGCCTCAAGAACCTTTCTTTAAATTCATTAGAGTTTTGGCTTGGTCGACTTATCTTTCGTAATAATCTTTCTCAACATAGTATGTGTTATTGCAACCCGTTTCTTTGTTATTGAATAAGAAATAATACTTTTTCCATACGAAATATTACGAGAAAAACCTTAATATAAAGAACCTTGTTGCAGCTCCTTGTGTCTACTTATTAATTGATTTCCTTTGTTTGGACTTTATATTAATAGGATAAAAAAAGAAAAAGGGAGAGGTCTACATGAAATGGGCTCGAGCTGACGACCGTCCGGCCACCGGCGGCAGACCCCACTCTGAGGCCGTGACTCTTCCTAATTAGTCAAGATTCACTAAATATTATATAGACCTTCACCTCAAGTGACCCCGAGAGACCATGTATACGCTTTAATTTCCAGTGACACCAAGAACATTCATCTGAAGGAAGTGATAACCTTACAGGAGTGATAACTGTCCTGATGGTAATTAACAGAGAAATCTTAATACAACACTCCTGTTATGGTAGGAATAAAAGTGATCACTCGTGACACGACTGTTATGACCTCTGGGTCATCAGAGGTCACCCGTGTGAGTGTTTACTTATATTACCATTATTCAACATTGGAAGGATTTACTTTTTTATTAAGAAATCAGTCATAAACGTTGTAGATATCTCGTGGACAGTAATTGTCATACAGCCACGTGATCACATAGTCATGTATACAGTGGAGCTGCTTGTCTGACAACCAAGCGGTCTTGTATATTACACTTACCTAGTTGTGATTTCGGGGGAGGGGGGGGGGGTTAAGCATCTGCTCTTTAGTCCCACATCTCAACTCTCAATCAACTGAATCACATGATTCTGGGCCTATTGGGCTCCATAATATCGACAGTTGTAACTGCATGGCGTCTGCCTCCATTACATAACTTCCAAATGCATTCCATTTGTAAATAATACAAGCAAATAATTTATCTTAATAATCCACGAAAATAGACCTCCAAAATAGCCCACAAATATAATACTCCATATTAATTCAACACAATAACGTTTTGTAATAATCCAACACAATAACGTTTTGTAATAATTCAACACAATAACTCTAAAAAATAATCCAGCAATGTAACTCTAAATAATAATCCATCACAATATCAATAAATAATAATCCAATAAAATAACTCTAAATAATAATCCAACACAATAACTCTATATAATAATCCAACAAAATAACTCTAAATAATAATCCTACAGAATAAATGTCAACAATAATTATTCATAATAACCATCAATAATTGTCTACTACAATAAACGTACCTAATAATCCACAACAATAACCCTCTGCAATAGTCAACCAAAATAGCCCTCAACAATAATCACAAAAATAACTCTCCAGATATAAGCCACAATAAAAACCGTCAATAATAATTCTCAACAATAACCCTTTTTAATAATCCAGCACTATAACCCCTCAATAATAACCTACCACAGTAATCCTTCGAAATAAGGCTAAAAAACCTACAAGAGAATAATCCTCCATGATAATCCATCACAATAACCTATCATAGGAATCCACCACATCATCTCTCCATAGTAATCTTCAACAGTTACCTTTCATAATAAGCCTCAAGAATAACCCTCTAATAATCCACCAAACTTTTCCTCATATTTATTCATCCCAATAAAATCCATAATTATGCAATATAATAATCCTCTTAATAATCATCCCCTTTAACTCACCATAATAACCATTTGCAATAACTCACCATAATAATTTCTTACAATAACCTCCTTCATGATATTTCACAATAACCCTCCATATTAATTCACCAAAATACCCATCAACAATAATCCCCCACAATAACTCTCCATAATAAGTCCCCACATTAAACCTTCCGTATAAGCTACTACAATAATCCTCAATTATATTAAACCAAAATAACCCTCCTCAATAATCTACAACAATAACTCTCGAAATTAATCCACCACAATAACCCTTCAAAATAATCTTCTGAAATAACCTTCTAAAAAATTACTACTAACAATATTAATAATAATTCACAACTTTAACTTTCAAAATTATTTACTACAATAACCCTCCCTAAAAGTTCACCACAAAAACCCTCATTGTAGTAAAATCACAATGGCATCATATATCAATGAAAATAATTTTAGGGTAATGTAGTGACTTGTGGAGTGCAAGTCACTCCATTGTCTCCAACTGATATTCATTGATATATCTCGTCATTGTTATTTCATTGTGATCAGAGTCTATTGTAAGTGTGTGAACGTCATTACCGAAGGTCTGAGTGTGGTCGGGTTGGCTGTAAAACCCTGGTTGGGTTCCGGTTTGGGGCCTCCTGAACCTTTCTTTAAATTCAATAGAGTTCTGGCTTGGTCGACTTATCTTTCGTAATTATCTTTCTCAACATCAGTATGTGTTATTGCAAACCGTTATTGAATCGTTATCGCAACTTGTTATTGAATAAGAAAAAACACTTTTTCCATACGAAATATTATGAGAAAAACATTATTATATGGAACCCTGTTGCAGCTCCTTGTGTCTACTTATTAATTGATTTCCTTTGTTTGGAATTTATATTAGTAGGATGAAAAAAGAAAAAGGAAGAGATCTTCGTGGCATGAACTCGAGCTGACGACCGTCCGGCCACCGGCGGCAGACCCCACTCTGAGGCCGTGACTCTTCCTAATTAGTCAAGATTCACTAAATATTATATAGACCTTCACCTCAAGTGACCCCGAGAGACCATGTATACGCTTTAATTTCCAGTGACACCAAGAACATTCATCTGAAGGAAGTGATAACCTTACAGGAGTGATAACTGTCCTGATGGTAATTAACAGAGAAATCTTAATACAACACTCCTGTTATGGTAGGAATAAAAGTGATCACTCGTGACACGACTGTTATGACCTCTGGGTCATCAGAGGTCACCCGTGTGAGTGTTTACTTATATTACCATTATTCAACATTGGAAGGATTTACTTTTTTATTAAGAAATCAGTCATAAACGTTGTAGATATCTCGTGGACAGTAATTGTCATACAGCCACGTGATCACATAGTCATGTATACAGTGGAGCTGCTTGTCTGACAACCAAGCGGTCTTGTATATTACACTTACCTAGTTGTGATTTCGGGGGAGGGGGGGGGGGTTAAGCATCTGCTCTTTAGTCCCACATCTCAACTCTCAATCAACTGAATCACATGATTCTGGGCCTATTGGGCTCCATAATATCGACAGTTGTAACTGCATGGCGTCTGCCTCCATTACATAACTTCCAAATGCATTCCATTTGTAAATAATACAAGCAAATAATTTATCTTAATAATCCACGAAAATAGACCTCCAAAATAGCCCACAAATATAATACTCCATATTAATTCAACACAATAACGTTTTGTAATAATCCAACACAATAACGTTTTGTAATAATTCAACACAATAACTCTAAAAAATAATCCAGCAATGTAACTCTAAATAATAATCCATCACAATATCAATAAATAATAATCCAATAAAATAACTCTAAATAATAATCCAACACAATAACTCTATATAATAATCCAACAAAATAACTCTAAATAATAATCCTACAGAATAAATGTCAACAATAATTATTCATAATAACCATCAATAATTGTCTACTACAATAAACGTACCTAATAATCCACAACAATAACCCTCTGCAATAGTCAACCAAAATAGCCCTCAACAATAATCACAAAAATAACTCTCCAGATATAAGCCACAATAAAAACCGTCAATAATAATTCTCAACAATAACCCTTTTTAATAATCCAGCACTATAACCCCTCAATAATAACCTACCACAGTAATCCTTCGAAATAAGGCTAAAAAACCTACAAGAGAATAATCCTCCATGATAATCCATCACAATAACCTATCATAGGAATCCACCACATCATCTCTCCATAGTAATCTTCAACAGTTACCTTTCATAATAAGCCTCAAGAATAACCCTCTAATAATCCACCAAACTTTTCCTCATATTTATTCATCCCAATAAAATCCATAATTATGCAATATAATAATCCTCTTAATAATCATCCCCTTTAACTCACCATAATAACCATTTGCAATAACTCACCATAATAATTTCTTACAATAACCTCCTTCATGATATTTCACAATAACCCTCCATATTAATTCACCAAAATACCCATCAACAATAATCCCCCACAATAACTCTCCATAATAAGTCCCCACATTAAACCTTCCGTATAAGCTACTACAATAATCCTCAATTATATTAAACCAAAATAACCCTCCTCAATAATCTACAACAATAACTCTCGAAATTAATCCACCACAATAACCCTTCAAAATAATCTTCTGAAATAACCTTCTAAAAAATTACTACTAACAATATTAATAATAATTCACAACTTTAACTTTCAAAATTATTTACTACAATAACCCTCCCTAAAAGTTCACCACAAAAACCCTCATTGTAGTAAAATCACAATGGCATCATATATCAATGAAAATAATTTTAGGGTAATGTAGTGACTTGTGGAGTGCAAGTCACTCCATTGTCTCCAACTGATATTCATTGATATATCTCGTCATTGTTATTTCATTGTGATCAGAGTCTATTGTAAGTGTGTGAACGTCATTACCGAAGGTCTGAGTGTGGTCGGGTTGGCTGTAAAACCCTGGTTGGGTTCCGGTTTGGGGCCTCCTGAACCTTTCTTTAAATTCAATAGAGTTCTGGCTTGGTCGACTTATCTTTCGTAATTATCTTTCTCAACATCAGTATGTGTTATTGCAAACCGTTATTGAATCGTTATCGCAACTTGTTATTGAATAAGAAAAAACACTTTTTCCATACGAAATATTATGAGAAAAACATTATTATATGGAACCCTGTTGCAGCTCCTTGTGTCTACTTATTAATTGATTTCCTTTGTTTGGAATTTATATTAGTAGGATGAAAAAAGAAAAAGGAAGAGATCTTCGTGGCATGAACTCGAGCTGACGACCGTCCGGCCACCGGCGGCAGACCCCACTCTGAGGCAGTGACTCTTCTTAATTAGTCAAGACTCACTAAATATTATATAGACCTTCACCTCAAGTAAGTAAGTAATTATCAAAAGAAGGCACCAAACCGGGAAGGCTATGTAGCACCATCAAATACGCAAAATAATCAGAGGGCGCTAAATATCACCAAGGATGGCAATACGAGAACAAAAACGCATAAGGCGAACGATATCAAAAGCATCCGAGTCACCAAGAATTCTATCGAGGGATAGGTGACCGCGAGGGGCGGTCGGAAAGCAAGACACACGCTCGTCCTGGAAGTCAGGACATTCAAGAAGGACATGCACGACCGTAAGAGGGACAATGCAACTAGGACAATAAGGAGCAGGGCGGCGCTCCATCAAGTGACCATGGGTTAAGCGAGTATGGCCAATACGCAACCTCGCCAGAGCTGTTTCCCACCGCCGGTTACGGTGGAAGGAGGACGGCCACGAGGAAACACAACATTTAAGAGTACGTAGCTTGTTACCAGTAACAGACAACCAAGAAGCCTGCCAACGGGTAAGAACTGAGGAATGGATAACTGGGTAAAAGTCGGAATACGGAATGCCTTTACGAGAGATGGGACAAGAGCGGACAGCTTCCTTAGCGGCAGCATCCGCACGCTCATTTAAAGACACACCAATATGGCTGGGAACCCAACAAAACTCAACCGACTTAAATTTACTGTGAACGAGAAACAGCCAATGCTGGATCTCGACAACTACTGGATGAACCGGATTAAAGTACCCGAGAGCCATGAGAGCACTACGAGAGTCAACAACAACCACAAAGGAAGACTGACAACGAGAAAGCAGGAGACGAAGAGCATAGAGAATAGCATAAAGTTCTGCTGTAAAGATGCTAGTCTCCGGAGGCAAGCGACACATATAAGTGCGATCAGGAAAAACAACAGAGTAGCCAACACCGTCCGCTGACTTAGACCCATCGGTGAAGACAGAAACGGAGCGGGAGTGAGAAGAAAAGTGCTCGAGGAAAAGGCGTTTTAGAACCGTAGGAGGGGTAAAAGCTTTAGTGATACGGGTCAAGGAAGTACAAAACCGCGGAAGAGGGACCCTCCACGGGGGCAAAGAAGGAACAACACGAGGAGAAACATCAGAAATACGAACGGAGAGAGAATCCTGTAGGCGAGATAACCGGACAGAAAGAGGGAGGTGGTGAAGAGGAACAGGAACCGCAGGAGGGGTAAAAGTTAAAGCACGACAGAGGCGAGAGGAAGGATGTTGCAAGGACCGCGCAAGATAGCGAAGACAGTAGCGATCACGGCGGTCCTGGAGAGACAGGAAGCCAGTGTCAACATACAAGCTAAGGATGGGAGTCGAACGAAAGGCACCAGAACTGAGGCGCAACCCAGTATGGTGCAAAGCATCAAGACGGCGAAGAGTAGAAGGAGAAGCAGACGAGTAAGCAGGGCAACCATAATCGAGCTTAGACAGGACGAGAGAGGAATGTAAAGCAAGGAGAGTGCGCCTATCTGCCCCCAAGAAGTATGGGACAAGACCCGAAGGAGGGTAAGGGCCTTAGAGCACTCAACACGGAGGTAAGAGATATGGGGAGACCAAGACAAACGAGTGTCAAGGAATAACCCCAAAAGTTTCGCGGAATCTTTGTATTCAAGGGGATGACCATAAAGTGACAAAGAGGGACGAAGAACGACCCGTTTCCGCGTAAAAGTCATGGCACAAGTCTTAGAAGTAGAGAACTTGAAGCCATGACCTGTGGCCCAAGACGACACGGCATCAATTGCAAGTTGAAGCCGGCGTTGAAGGAGAGGCGAATCATCACCCTGACAACAAAGGGTAAGATCATCGACATAGAGAGCGGAGAAGACACCAGAAGGAAGAGAGGAAAGAAGACCATTGAGGGCAACAAGAAAAAGAGTAGTGCTCAGAACACTACCCTGGGGCACACCTTCGTATTGCTGAAAAGAGGGAGAGAGAGCGGTACCAAGGCGCACCCGAAAGGAACGACGAGAGAGGAAGCTGCGGAGAAAGAGAGGGAGATGACCACGAAGGCCAAAAGAATGAAGTTGAGATAGGATATGATAACGCCAAGTGGTGTCGTAAGCCTTTTCTAGGTCAAAAAGGACGGCAACAACGGAGGTCTTCGCAGCAAAAGCAGTACGAATATAGACCTCCAAGTTCACCAGGACATCTGTCGTGCTGCGGCACTTGCGGAAACCAAATTGAGAAGGGGAGAGGAGGTGATGGTGTTCCAGGAACCACATCAGACGAACGTTAACCATACGTTCAAAGAGTTTGCAGACACAACTTGTGAGAGCAATAGGGCGAAAGTCCTTAGGGGAAGTACCCAGAGACCCCGGTTTGCGAACAGGGAGGACAACGGCATCGAGCCAGTCCTCAGGGACTGACGACGACTCCCAGATCCGATTATACAGACTCAGTAAATACTGAGACGTGCTCGGAGGGAGATGGCGAAGCATCTCATAATGAATACCATCGGAGCCCGCCGCCGTAGAACCGCAGAGGGCCAGGGCAGAACGAAGTTCAGAGAGAGAGAAGGGATCATTATAGGGAAGCTGAAGATGAGTGCAGAAATCTAAAGGACGAGACTCAAGGACAGGTTTACGAAGAAGGAAAGATTGGGGAAGATGAAGACCAGAGCTAACAGAAGAAAAATGGGAACCCAGTTCGGAAGCGACCTGCAACGGGTCCGCCACAAGAGTATCATGGAGGTGAAGGACCGGTGAAACATCGGGAACGAACTTACCCGCTATCTTGCGGATACGCTTCCAGATCTGGGCCAGAGGGGTCTCGGACGTAATTGTTGAGACATAAGATGCCCAACATTCACGTTTAGCCGTACGGATGGCCCTACGGGCCACCGCACTCGCTTTCCGAAAGAAAAGAAAAGAATCGGTCGTCTGCCTACGGCGGTGCCTCTTCCAGGCTGCACGCTTACAGCGGACAGCCCGAGCACAGTCCGCATTCCACCAGGGAACGCACTTCCGTGGACCCCAAGAGGAAGAGCGAGGAATAGAGCGGAGGGCAGCGTTGAAGACAGTGTCATGAAAAAGGAGGAGAGCGCGAGAGAGAGGCAGAAGGGAGAGGTCAGGGAGAGCAGCACTGAGGGTAAATAGGGTCCAGTCTGCCTTAGCAAACTGCCACCTAGGGAAAGAGAGGGAAGGGCGAAAAGAGAAAAAGGAAACAAGGATGGGGAAATGATCACTTCCATGGAGGTCATCAAGAACCTGCCACGTGAAATCTAAGTAAAGAGAAGAAGAGCAGAGAGAAAGATCAAGACAAGAAAGGGTGCGAGTCCGAGAGTCCAAATGAGTGGGCTCACCAGAATTCAGAAGAGACAGGGAAGAAGAGAGGAGAAACGGCTCAAGGAGGCGACCCCGGGTATTCGTCAGAACGTCACCCCAAAGAGAATGACGACAATTGAAGTCACCCAGCAGGAGCACAGGCTCCGGCAAGGAGTCCAGGAGGTGTTTCAAATCAGGAAGAGAGAGCGGGACACTCGGGGGGAGATAAATGGAACAAACTGTGTACCATTTCCCCACAAAGATACGAGCAGCAGAACAATGGAGAGGCGAAGGAAAAAGTAAAGGAACAAAGGGAACATCAGCCCGAATCAAAAGAGCAGAAGAATTAGAAGCCCCAGCAATGGCTGGGGGGGGGGGGGGAGAGAAAGGAATAGCCACGAAAACGACCAGGACGAGCACCAAGCATTGGCTCCTGGAGACAGACACAAAGGGGCGAAAACCGCGAAATCAGAAGTTGGAGTTCGAGGAAATTGGCGTAATAACCTCGAACGTTCCATTGAAGAATGGACAACGACGAGAAGAGAAAGGACAAAAACAGAGAACAAGGAAGAAACAAAGGCGAAAGAGCAACAGAGCACGTTAAAGAATATCAGGGTCGGGATCAGGGTCAGCAAAGTCAGGGTTAGGGGGCATGGGTAAACTGAGCAAAGACGGAGGGAAGGAAACGGGAGAACAGAGCAGAGGTGGGCGGGCAGGGTCTGGAGGAGGAGGAGGAAGAGGAGGAGACAACGGAGAGGAGCCGTCAAGGACAGCAGCAGGAGGAGGGGGAGTAGAAAGAGGGGAGCGCACCCCAGCAAGAGCAGCAACCGAAAGGGAAGCAGGGGCCAAAGAAACCTCCATAGCAGGAACAGGGGGCGCAAGCACTGAAACGGGAGGGGAAGGAGCAACAGAGCCAGAAGGAGGAGCTGAGGAAGAAAGCGAAGCCTTCTTACCCGCCGGGGAAGAGGAAGGAGAGGAGCCAGGCTTACGCTTCTGACTTAAAGAGACCGGTGTCCCAGCAACTACGTACCGGGCAACGGATTCCAGTGTCTCAACAGGAGAAGCCGAACGAGAGCACACACGACGGCCGTTAAGAGAGCGATGGACATCCGCCCGCACCGACAGGCGGTGGGGAGAGCCAATAGATGGAGGAAGAGGATGGGAAGGAGGATCGGAGGGGGACGAGGAAGAAGACACAGAAGACACGACAGACCGGGTAGAAGGAAGGGGAACCCCAGACAGAGGATCAGGAGGAGGATCCTTCGGGAGAGAACCCAAAGGAACAGAGGAGGGGGCAGTGGGCGCATCAGGGTCCAAGGCCCGGAAACGGTTGTGAGTCTGAGGAAGGCGGGAAGGACGAGGAGAGGAAGAGCGCAACACGCGAGCATAAGAGATATTAGCATAAGGCGGGAGCCGGCGAACCTGGCGCCTCGCCTCAGGAAAAGATAAACGCTCCCGGTGCTTCAGGTTGAGGACGGCTGCCTCAAGCTTGTAATGGACACACGCACGGGAGAAGGTAGGATGGGCCTCACCACAGTTGAGGCAACGAGCCTGGGGAGAAGTGCACTCCGACTTAGAGTGACCTTCGCCACCACACAAAGGACGAGTAAACGTGTCCACCTGGAGAATAGAATGGCCCTGGGCAGCGAGGATATGGCGAATATCGTCGTGGCAGTCGCGCAGGTCCCGAACACCGGTTGCAACATGGGGCGGGAGCAAAATAGTGCCAACACTGGCATTCAATTGAGCGTTCTTCGAGACCCGAACGGGGGTCTCGCCAAGGCAGGATAAGGCAGCCAAGCGGGAAGCAGCATCCTGAGAAGGAGCAGCAACGACACGTGTACCGAGACGAGTGGGGTTGAAAGTAATGGAGGCATCCACGGAATCAATGAGATGTCGATGAAGGGAGAAATCGTCAGGAGGCGCAGAATCAAGAGGGAGGAGATCAAAATATTTGGCCCACGAATATTTGGCCCACGGGACCAAACAAGGCTTGATAGGTAGCAGAACTGGAAGGAATCGAGCGAGGGCGGCCGTGACGAGGACGGCGGTGAGAACCCCCAGAGAGAGAGGGGTTAAAAGGCGCAGTAGTTACAACTAGAGAAGGAGCCGCGCCAGGGGACGAGGTAGTCACCACTGGGGGCTTGGGGCTCGACCCAACCACAGAGGAGGGAGGGGAGCCAGGGGAAGGAGTCAGAGAGGCCAAAGGAGGAGCAAGGTCGGGGCCCAATGCAGCGGAGGCTACAGAGCCCGGTCTTCCAATACGGACCGACTCGGGGGCTCGGTCGCCCACCCCACGAGCCTGAAAAGGTAAGCCAGAAGCAGCCGAAACAGGGGTTATCATCTTGACGAAATTAAGAATTCACTCACGAATGTGCCCCCACACCCACCATGGAGCCACAATTAGAGGCAGGACACCCAACAAGAAGCTATCGCCGATCTTGTCGGGGCCTCCTAGGGGTGCGTCGTGAGTATACGCCCCACAAACGCCACCTTAAGAAACCGACAGTCCGTCGAGATCGGGTTCAGTGACGAAGTGGGGATTGACAATAAAAGGTTCCCCTCGCTCTCGACGTCGGGTACCGCAGTTCTACGGGTGCATGAGTATGCCTCCTCAAGCACCCGGGCGTCAAAATAGAAGAAGTCCATGGAAGAACCAGAACGAGCAAAAGGTCGGCAGGAAACGGCAAGCAGATAGGAGAAGAGGGGGGAGAAAAACGAAACAGAAGGAAAAGGAAAAGGTGCCCAGCAGAATTGGAGAGGACGGCAGCAGGAGCACAAGGCTAGAAAAGGACAGAGGACTGTCCTAAGGAGCATCACACTCCAGCAGCCGCCCACGAAGCCCCCACACGGCGACAACCAGCTGAGCGGGGAGGGGGACCTTCACCTCAAGTGACCCCGAGAGACCATGTATACGCTTTAATTTCCAGTGATACCAAGAACATTCATCTGAAGGAAGTGATAACCTTACAGGAGTGAAAACTGTCCTGATGGTAATTAACAGAGAAATGTTAATACAACACTCCTGTTATGGTAAGAATGAAAGTAATCACACGTGACACGACTGTTATGACCTCTGGTTCATCAGAGGTCACCCGTGTGTGTTTACTTATATTACTATTTATCAACATTCGAAGGATTTACTTTTTTATTAAGAATTTAGTCATAAACGTTGTAGATATCTCGTGGACAGTAATTGTCATACAGCCACGTGATCACGTAGTCATGTATACAGTGGAGCTGTTTGTCTGACAACCAAGCGGTCTCGTATATTGTACTTACCTAGTTGTGAGTCGTTTGTGAGCATCTGCTCTTTGGTCCCGCATCTCAGCTGTCATTCAACTTATTCACATGATTCTGGGCCAATTAGGCTCAATAATATCTACATTTGTAACTGTAGGGAGTCTGCGTCCATAACATCACTTCCAAATGCATTCCATTTGTAAATAATCCAAGCTACTAACTTACCCCAATAATCCACGAAAATATCCCTCCACAATAATCCACAAAAATAATCCTCCATAAGAATCTACCAAAATAATGGTCTGAAATATCCCACACATTAACTCTAAATAATAATCCAACAGAATTGTAAGTACTAATCCAACAAAATAACTCTAATTAATAATCCAGCGGAATTGTAAGTAATAATCCAACACAATAACTCTAAATAATAATCCAACTCAATAACTCTAAATAATAATTCAACTCAATAACTCTAAACAATAATCCACCACAATAAATATCCATATTAATTAACCATCATAACCATCAATAATTATCTACTACAAAAAAACTATCTAATAATCCACAACAATAGTCCTGCACAATAGTCAACCAAAATTACCCTCCACAATTATCTACAAAAATAGCTCTCCATATATAAATCACAATAATAACCATCCGAAATAATCCTCAACAATAGCCAGCTTTAATAATCAAGCACTATAACCTCCATAATAACCCACCAAAATAACCTTTCATAACAAGCCACCAAAAAAAAACTCCATAATAATCATACAGATTAATCCTCCATAATAATTCATCACAATAACCTTACATAAGAATCCACCACAATACCTCTCCATAGTAATCTTCAACAGTAACCTTTCATACTAAGACTTACGAATAACCCTCTCTAATAATACACCACAATTACCCTCGATATCCACCAAAATATTTCTTATAATAATTCACTCCAATAAGGCTCTATAATAATAATGCATTAGAATAATCCTCCATAACAATTTCTCACAATTACCTCCCCCATATTCCTTCACAATAACCCTCCATATTATTTCACCAAAATAACCATCAACAATAATCCACCACAATAACTCTCCATAATAATTCCCCACATTAACCCTTCCCAATAAGCCATCAGAATACCACCAGATTATTCAAAGTCTTTGTACCTAACGCCTGCTAATTCCACTAATGTCAATAAGATAATCCTTTCCCTTAAAACAAAGTATAGTGCCCTTGCTGAGATACCAACTCTAATTTATAAAAAAGCCTCCAGATTTTAAGCTCCTGCCATTGTATTGGTTTACAACAAGTCACTTGAAATATTCTAAAAAAAGCGAGAGTAACCCCAGTCCATAAATGTGGTGATCTCACTGATGTCAACAACTTCAGACCTATATGAGCTCTACTTAACTTGTCAAATTTTTTTGAAAAAACTAATCTACAAGCAGCTTTACTATTATCTAGCCAAACGCAATATACATAGTTCTTTCCAATATGGCTTCAGACCCCCCCACCCCAAAAAAAAATAAACACTAACGATGCACTTATTAGTATGATTAACTTGCTACATGCAGCTATTGATAAAAATGAGTTCACTGTTGAGTTAGTTGTTGACTTATGTAAGACTTTTGACACACTCAACCACCAAAACCTTCTTCTTATATAACATCATTATGGAGTCAGAGGTCACTCTCTCAGATATTTTCAGTCTTACCTTACTGACAGTCTCCAGTACGTTTCTGTGAATAATTCCATTTCTCCCTCCCTACCCATCGACATTGGTGTACCTCAGGGCAGCATACTTCACCATCTCCTCTTTCTCCTTTACATTAATGACCTTCCACATGCCTCACAACACCTCAAACCAGTTCTATTTGCTGATAACACAACCTTCATTTTCTCCAGTCCTGACCCTCTTGCTCTAAATGTCACAGTGAATACTGAACTAAATAAAGTCCATCTTTGGCTAACTGCTTATAAACTCACCCTTAACACTGACAAAACTATCTATATTTTGTTTGGCAATAAATCCTCAAATCAAATTAATCTAAGAATAAACAATATCTAAACTAGTAATAAAGTTCATGGCAAATTCCATGGTGTTCTCATCGATAACAAGCTGAATTTCCAAGGACAAATTCTCAATATATCAAAAAACGTTGCTAAAACTGTTGGCATTCTTACTAAGATCAGATATTATGCCCTGGTGACGCTCTATTACTCTCTCATCAATCCTTATCTCAATTATGGTATTTGAGCTTGGGTTTCTACTACACAAAATCATTTACGTCCTCTAAATACTCAACAGAAAGCTGCTATTAGAACAATATCTAACTTTTGCCCCAAACAGCACTCAGTACCCTTACTCAAATCTTTGAATCTGTTAGATATTAAGTTACTGCACATCCTCTCATGTGTACTCTATATATTTAAAATTAGAAATGCTGTAAAAATCAAGGGATCCAGACTGTGGAATGACCTCCCCAATCATGTCAAAGGCTGTACCTCTCTCAACCAGTTTAAGAGTAAAATTAACTACCTAATTAACTCCATGTAACCTAGCTTACCCCCTAAATGTCATTCCATGTCTTGCTATTTGAAACAATGTTGCTTGTTTACCAACTTTTATAATTACTGATTTCTGCTATGTTCCCCCCCCCCTTTTTTTCCTTTTTTCAACATAATTTATTCCAATTACTATTAAGTTTTAGTCTAAATGTTTTTACCCCCACACCTTGCCCGAAACGCTATGCGTATTAGTGGCTTTAGGTATTGAATGTACTAACTCTATCTATAAATCCAACAGTATATTTGTAACTCTTCATAAATATATGTACTTTTCTTGAATAAAAAAATGAATTTTTAATTTAATTTAATTATAATTTAATTTTAGTTTAATAATTTTAATTTAAAATTTAAGAATAATCCTACATTATATTAATCAACAATAACTGTCGCAATAATCCACCACAATAACCCTCCGTATTAATCCACCACAATAACCTGCTATAATAACCAATAACAATAAACCGCCATACTAACTAATAACAATAGCTTTCAATAATAATCCACAAAATAAAATCCCCATAATAATCTACCACCATTACACTCTGAATTAATCCTCCGCAATAACCCTTCAAAATAATCTTCAAAATAATTACCACTAAAAGTATTAATAATAATTCACCACTATAACTTTCAAAATTATTTACTGCAATAACCCTGCCTTAAAATTCAGAACAATAACTCTCATCACAGTGAAATCCCAATAGCATCATGTACGAATGGAAATAATTTTGAGGTATTGTTGTGACTTGAAGAGTTAAATTTACTCTGATGCCTCAAAATGATATCCATTGATATATGACGTCATTATGATTTCACAACCTGCTCTCACACAAGACAGCACATATATGACTTATTGCTTATAGTCACTATTTCGCTTATAAATAAGTACGTATGTGACATATTCCAAGCTATATTTCTTTCAAGGCACTAACTTTTTCTCTCAGTTTTATTAAACAATAGAGATTTTATACAAAATTTGACAATATCCTGAGTTACTTTACAATTTATTTATATATTTTTATTTTTTTATTTTTTTATAAAACTGTAATATTAATATATTTATAGGTTCAGTACTAATTGTAATATCTTAACATACTAAGAAGGTTAGGTTAGGTTTTTGTTTTATATTCAGCTTTTCAAGGTAAACTCAAATATTCACAATAAATTAATATGTCACATTTCCACTTATTCATAAGCAAGATATTGACTGTAAGCAAGTTCGAGAACGGGTTCAATTTCACTACGATCTGAGTGCGGCTTAAGAGTGTGAACGCAATTACCGTAGGCCTGAGTGTGGTAGGGTCGACTGTAAAACCCTGGATGGGGTCCGGTTTGGGGCCTCTAGAACCACCCATTAAATTCAGTAGACTTCTGGCTTGGTCTGTTTATCGTTCGTAATAATTTTTCTCAAGTATGTGTTATTGCAACCGGTTTTTTTCATTTACTGAATATGAAATAATATTTTCCCATATGAGATATTATGAGGACAAATTGTAATATGGAACCGTATTGCAGCTCCTTCTGTTAATTTATTAAATTATTTCCTGAGTTTCAAATTTATGTTAATATGTTGAAAAAGAAAAAAATACATGATTCTGGGCTCGAGCTGACGACCTTCCGGCCACAGGCGGCAGACCCCACTCTGAGGCCGTGACTCTTCCTAATGAGTCAAGACTCACCTAATTAATCAAGAAACTGAATATTTCTAGACTGGTTTAGAAATTGTATATGTTTGATAATTATGCAAAGATTATAACAGGTAAGATGACTGTATGATGCTGAGATAATCTATATCAAAACTAAATGAAAAATTGTATTCATGTTAGTTATGACAAATTATGAAAAGTTTATATTAAAACTTATAATGAAGGGTAAGTGACACTACTACTACTACTAGTAGAAAGTAATTATGATGTGGCTTTCCTTACAGTACAGTATACGCTGTTTAATATAAATTTATTTAGAATACTACTTTAATATTCTCTGCATTCATAAATAATGGAGGATGTATGGTTTGATTCTATTCGCCCAGTTACAGTTAGCACACCAATGGCATTACTGTACTTAACACTCACTGGAATACTTTGCATACAATTCCCTGCCACTTCCTGAGAATGAATATTGTAACTGAAATACTTTGTCATATGCATTGTACACTTTGGTACAGCAATTATTTGTACCTCACTGAAAAATTTAAGGTTTGACTTTAAATTAAAATTTGACAAGATTATACGATAATATTATATAGTACTAGATTATGTAAAGTTAGAATATGTTTTAATCTACATTATCAAATAAGTCAGATAAAATTTAAGTACTGTATACGATATTTACGAAAGTATAATATATAGTTAAGATGAAAAAATCATCAATTTAAGTGTTATATTTGTGCATTAAGAAACTGGCTAAGTGCTGGATGGTAAGCAAGCTTTAACATAAATTTAATATAGGCTCCTATGTTCATACTTCAACTATTTTTTTATTTTTACATGCTTAAGTAACAAATTTTGTCAACATTACTTTATTTTCAAATTAAATTTCACTGCTACATCTTCCGATACTTAGTGGTCATGTCATATTGTTCTACATTCATATACTTTTTTCCAGCCTTTAATTTGCCGCTGAGTCAAGGTCTACACTTTGAGAGGAGATTAAACAATATCACTTTTGCCACAGTGAAAATGTCATTATTTTAAAAGAGCAATTTTATTATTTATCGTTAATGCAAAGAAAGAGTGTTATAATTCTTACATAGTTACAGTTATATAAATTATGTATAATAATTGTTCCTTAACCCTAGAAATGTGTCCATCAGAATTGCCATGCTGCATATGCATAGTGTATTGAAATGCCTCTCTCTTGGGGGTTTTTGCAGCCCAGCAACCTTCATGCGATTAAATCCATACCAGTCTTGCAAGTCATATATAAATCTACTGGGACCATTGGCCAAAACCTGGTAACAATATATAAAGTTAAAGCTCGGGAAAGAAAGATAAGGAATAGAAGTCCTTTATTAAAAAAGAGTAGTATGGAAGGAGGGGATTTGAAGCAGACCATCATGTGGCCTGCGGTGGTGACTACTTCAGAGCGAGGAAACACTTCATGAACCCATTATATGACTGACCTTTCAATTGTCGCTGAAACTTTAATGGGCCTCAGGAAATGAATAAGCTCACAACACCTCTGAAAATCAGAATCTATCCTCGACAAGCCATTGGCCATAGACGCATAACTCATGGACACCTAATGAAGCACCGCCCTGCTCCCTATTGTCGACACTGCATTGTCCCTCTTACGATCTTGCCTTGAAGAATGTCCAGATTTCCAGGACGAACGTGAGACTTGCTTCCCAACCGTCCCTCGCGGTCACTTGTCTCTCGATAGAATTCTAGGTGAAACGGATACCTTTGATATCTTTCACCTTAGACGTTTCTGTCCTCATAGTGGCATCCTTAGTATTTAGCGCCCTATGATTATCCCACACATATGATGGTGATACATAGCCTTCCCGGCTTAGTGCCTTCTTTTGATAATTACTTACTTAACCTCGACAAGAATTGTCATCTGGGCAAAGGGAGCAGACCTTCCACAAGCCGCCGGCTTCTTATCCTCGTCGAGGCCACTAGTGTTAGTGGCTCTCAGTTAAACTCAGATAACCTGTAAGCACAGCAAATCATCCCCATCGATGACACTGGTTCATGAACACTACAGTCGCCCAAATGTTCCAAGCAAGCAAAACATATTCCAGTAATGTTTAACAAATTTAGGATTAAAGATGATTCCTTATTACATTAATACACTTTACACAGATTTGCCCCAATAGTGGTCGACGGCTGGTCAATATACATGACATCCTGATTTAGGGGCGACGAAGATCGAGGGATCGGATGGGCTCCGGCGTACCCTGGAAGAGTAAATCGTAAAGCCTTATTGTTAACTGAACATTGCCGGTCGGCGGAAACTAATATATTGATGAGAAGATGATTGGGGAACCCCAAGAGTTCCCCATGAAGGCAAGCACCGGCCACGCCCCTTACGGAGAACAATGAGTAGCAAAGAAAAAACTTGGCCCCTAACGCAAAAAATCATCCAGTGTCCCCTTCCCCCAGGCAGAACAGAAGCCAGCCGCTTACCAAGTCTGAGGCCACACAAGACCACCAAGATCCGCCAACTCCCGGTACCTCTCGTCGAACAACATCACCCCACCCGAAGGACCAGCCAGAAAACGTTCAAAATCTATCCACTATCTGCAGTAAATAGGTACCTGGGAGTTAGACAGCTAATACAGGCTGCTTCCTGGTGGTGTGCAACAAAAAGGAGGCCTGGTCGAGGACCGGGCCGCGGGGACGGTAAGCCCCGAAATCATCTTAAGATAACCTCGAGAAGATATCCTGTGATCCCAGATGGGATATGCACCAGGCGTCGTACAAACCGGACCGTTGAACAGAAACGCCAGACGGCAGTATCAGACCCTATGGGTAAAACCGCGAAACGAAATGTGTTTCGGCGGCCCTCAGGCGGAGCAGGTGTCCAGACGTCCGCTCGTCGTCACGGCTGAACCAGCAATCCAAACTTCGATAATTCTTGATGTAGTGAAATTATAGTTGCATACACCGTAGACTTTTAACAATTACTACAGGCCGAATATTTCCAAGATTCACAAGAATCATCAATATGAGGGAAAACTGAAGCTTCCAACCATACTAGAGAGAATCATGCACGTCAACTGTACCTTTTGCCTTAAAGTCAAGAGAGACTCTACATCTCCTGCATTCCTAAGAGACAAATTATTGAGTGCTGTTAACACCCTATTGACTGGTGCCGACATACAAACTCACTCCTTTTATGATAAATAGCTGAGAAAAAATGCCTACAATCTCATTAAACTCAACATTCCTTTTAAGAGCAATCTACCTGACTCTGACATTCCTCTTCATCTGTACCTCACCATTCAAGTATCATACACACCTGTCACAAAGAAAGATAATGAGAATCTTGCTCTTCTCAAGGCTGTCACACTCGAAACAATTGCCTCCTCCATCGAGAATTTAAGATCTCATGAGCACTGTGTCTACAACGACGGCTCAGTCCAATCTTGTACTGGACGGACTGCAGCAACATGTAGGTTTTATAGAAATAATATTTGCACAAAGACTGTCAATGTCAGGTTAAACAACTGGCTAACCTTCACACAAGCAGAACTAGCAGCACTACAACAAGCAATCAGCACATTAAAAAACATTGAAGGAGGAATAATATTTTGTGATTCAAAGTCTGTTCTTCAAGCAATCGAAAACTTCTCCTGGAAGATTGACAGCAAGAACCTAATACTACCAATTATAAATGATCTAATTACTGCAGAGAGTAAAGGGTCTCGAATCTCGTTTATATGGATACCTTCTCACATAAATATAACCCATCATAATGAGTCAGACATTGCAGCCAAATTAGCGTGCAACAAAGATGAAGTTGAATTAGATCTAGGTATCCCCATCTCTACTGTAAGAACTGTATTGGTTCAAATACTCAGGTCTGATAGGAAAGAAATTACTGACTCCCAACGACTTGAAAGAAATAATATTAAAAGTTATGATTTGTTCAGATCTGAAACCAATATCTATGGGCATCACAAAACGTCCACCAGACTGTGCGACACAGTGGTGACCAGGATCAGGTTGTGTTACCGTTACCTGTGGCATGTGGCTACAGGTGACGGATCTCCCAATCCTGAGCACTCCAGGTGCAAACTCTGTGAGCAGGAACTGCGGCATGATATCCCACACTACATCACCGAATGCCCAGGTATTAGACCTTTCAGACCAGTTGGCATGAGGTACCTGGAGCTTTGCAATTATTTTATTCACTCTCGTGTTCTTAAAGATATCCTCATATTGCACCCAAAATTTGCCAGTGCCGGCTACTAAACATATGGCCCTGTATGACTAACCATCCTGCGAGATGGGGAATTTTATTACCACTGCTACCTTATTCAATCTTGTGTTAATGATATCCTCAAAATGCATCTGGAGTCTGCCAGTGCAGACTGCCTATCACATGCCTCTGTATGACTAACCATCCTGTGTAATGGGGAATTTTTAGCATCACCTATTTAGCTTTTTTGACACACTGTACTCCCCTTCATATAGTCTAGGGTAGCTCCACAAATGCAGATGTACCTCATGTATTAATAAAAAGAAGAATATTTCCAAACTTATGAATAAATTTTAGTTAATGCACTTTACTGTTCACTGTAAATCGATCTAAACTGCACTAAAATCAGTGTTACACTTATAATACATTTGAATTCACTATACAGCCCCAGTTTCTTACCTAACTATAACGGACTTACGAATCAGAAACATGGCAGTTGAACAAAGTAGAAATATTATTTTCAAGCTCCTCATCAAATTCCGAACATTTTGATGCATGCAAAAACAAAAGAAATTAAATACCCAAATTAATGTGGCCACAAACAAAAATTTAAATCCAAAAAAGTTTAGATTCCAAACCAGCAGATCAGAATAGAAATGGCAAAACCTAATAATAAAATAAAATTATCAACCTGTTAATTTCACAGTGTCACTTTCACCCTTACTCATCATCTTGCTTCAGCCCGTTCACTGCCGTGCTTCACGTTCGTACTCATGTTCGTTTCACTTTCACTATAACTTTCCCCGCCTCAGCCCATCTTGCCGCCCTCATTACCACCTGTCACACCTTCTAGCCCTCCCATACCCTCCTGCCACACCTCCTCGCCCTCTTATACCTCCCTGCCACACCTGCTCGCCCTTTTATACCTCCCTGCCACACCTCCTCGCCCTCTTATACCTCCCTGCCACACCTCCTCGCCCTCTTATACCTCCCTGCCACACCTCCTCGCTCTCTTATACCTTCCTGCCACACCTCCTCGCTCTCTTATACCTCCCTGCCACACCTCCTCGCCCTCTTATACCTTCCTGCCACACCTCCTCGCTCTCTTATACCTCCCTGCCAACCCTACTCGCCTTCTTATACCTCCCTGCCACACCTCCTCCCCTCTTATACCTTCCTGTCAACCCTCTTCGCCCTCTTATACCTTCCTGCCACACCTCCTCGCTCTCTTATACCTTCCTGCCACACCTCCTCGCTCTCTTATACCTCCCTGCCAACCCTCCTCGCCCTCTTATACCTCCCTACCACACCTCCTCGCCCTCTTATACCTCCCTGCCACACCTCCTAGCCCTTTTATACCTCCCTGCCACACCTCCTCGCCCTCTTATACCTCCCTACCACACCTCCTCGCCCTCTTATACCTCCCTGCCACACCTCCTAGCCCTTTTATACCTCCCTGCCACACCTCCTCGCCCTTTTATACCTCCCTGCCACACCTCCTCGCCCTCTTATACCTCTCTGCCACACCTCCTCGCCCTCTCATAGCTCCCTGCTACACCTTCTCGCCCTCTTATACCTCCCTGCCACACCTCCTCCCCCTTTTATACCTCCCTGCCACACCTCCTCGCCCTCTTATACCTCTCTGCCACACCTCCTCGCCTTCTCATAGCTCCCTGCCACACCTTCTCGCCCTCTTATACCTCCCTGCCCCACCTCCTCGCTCTTTTATACCTCCCTGCCACACCTCGCCCTCTTATACCTCCCTGCCACGCCTCCTCGCCCTCTTATTCACTCCTTTAACACCTTTCCCCTTCCCCCATTACTGTATCATTCCCCTTCCCTGGCGGGTGTATAGCTGTTCCTCCCCCTTCCCTCCCCACCACGCTCGCAGCAGCACTGCAGCGGGAGGCGCCATCACCACCTCCAACACCGAGGTAACCAGTGTCTCTCACGCGACAGGGACGGGGCTCTGTCCGCGTCCTCCCTCCTCGCCCATCTCTCTACCGTCCTCAGGGCAGGCTAAGATACACAAAAAAGTGGAGTGTATTTTGTGGAAATAGGAAGAGAACGGCGGTCTTCACTGTACCGCGCTACCATCAAATTTTGGAGGGAAACTTACTGCCACACTCCCTCATTATCCCGCCCAGGTGTCCAGAAAATGGTTCCACTTCAGGGGGAAAAAACTTACTGTTTCTTATTCGATTAATATCCTTTTATGAAGGCGATTCTCGTTGCGTTAGAAAATTTATGCGTCGTTAGGAAAGGAACTTTAATATCGCCAGGAGAAAAACTCCCGCCTTTTAGAATATTCTTGGTTATGTCCTATGAAAGAGATTCCATTATTCTGAACGGCCAGACCACCAATACCCTGAGATGCTCTTCACGGGCAACTGGCCAACACTCGCAGCCACTCAGCTTTATATATATATATGTCGTACCTAGTAGCCAGAACGCACTTCTCAGCCTACTATGCAAGGCCCGATTTGCCTAATAAGTCAAGTTTTCCTGAATTAATATATTATCTCTAATTTTTTTCTTATGAAATGATAAAGCTACCCAATTCATTATGTATGAGGTCAATTTTTTTTTATTGGAGTTAAAATTAACGTAGTTATATGACCGAACCTAACCAACCCTACCTAACCTAACCTAACCTATCTTTATAGGTTAGGTTAGGTTAGGTAGCCGAAAAACAATTAATTCATGGAAACTTGGCTTATTAGGCAAATCGGGGCCTTGCATAGTAGGCTGAGAAGTGCGTTCTGGCTACTAGGTACGACATTTATATATATATATATATATATATATATATATATATATATATATATATATATATATATATATATATATGTCGTACCTAGTAGCCAGAACGCACTTCTCAGCCTACTATGCAAGGCCCAATTTGCCTAATAAACCAAGTTTTCATGAATTAATGGTTTTTCGACTACCTAACCTAACGTTTTCGGCTACCTAACCTAACCTAACCTATAAAGATAGGTTAGGTTAGGTTAGGTAGCGTTGGTTAGGTTCAGTCATATATCTACGTTAATTTTAACTCCAATAAAAAAAAATTGACCTCATACATAATGAAATGGGTAGCTTTATCATATCATAAGAAAAAAATTAGAGAAAATATATAAATTCAGGAAAACTTGGCTTATTAGGCAAATCGGGCCCTGCATAGTAGGCTGAGAAGTGCGTTCTGGCTACTAGATACGACATTATATATATATATATATATATATATATATATATATATATATATATATATATATAATCAAATAGCTGGTAAACAAAGAACTCATACTGAATATAATTGCCTATCAAAGAAAGGAAAATGCTTAAAAAAACAATACACTTAAGCGCACTTAAAGTGATCAATATAAATAAAAATGATTAACTGTCACATATGTTAAAACTAATTTAAAATCCATTAAACTACAAGATGAAATCTATAACTACAAAAACAAACCATTCCATTAAACTTACGTGAAGTGATCAGAAGTGAAACTTGATATCTAACATATAGATACTAAACACTATAAAAAATATTTATATAATGACTACAAATCTACAACAAATGTATGTAAAATACAAACAGAATAAACGACAATTATAAAGTACTAACCAAAATCTTATAAAAACTCAAATATTAAATAAAATTAAATACCAAAAAATATATTATATATATTAAATAAAAGATTATATTATTATACAATGTCAAGACTTGAAATAAGTAAGAAATGGCAAAGACATGGTAAACTAAACAAAAAATTAAACTTCCAAAATGAACTAAAAATC